>NW_026877167.1:0-20944 GCF_032173495.1 Musca vetustissima | reverse complement strand
TACACGAAAAAATGGGCCTATATTTATAATTTTTAGTGAAGAAATTTGTACCATTATATGGGGGCTACCAGAAAAGGTGGACCGATATTTATAATTTGTAGTGGAGATGTTTGGTACCCAAAAAGAACCCAAACCGAAAATTGGGTCTGCCTCTACGTGGGGAAATCCAAAAAAAAAAAAACAACAACAAGTGGAACCAGTAAGGAAAGTAGTGAAGTCGGACGGGGCCGACTATATTATACCCTTCACCACTTTCGGTATATCCAACAGATGAAACCTAAAAGCTATATCAAAATCTAATTCTATTTGAACTAAACTTGCCACACTTTATGTTATAGTAACTTCAGTACGTAGCGCAAATTTTGTGCCGATTGGACCCACCATGGTAAAGCATTTAAAACCAACTTCTATGTTATCGTAACTCCAGTACGTTGTGAAAAGTTTGTGTAATTTTGTGTAAAATAGGACTACACCATTTATATTAAATCGGGCGATAAAACTTAGCATACATCATTCTAGACTTATCTCATTACGCCATGCTAAATTTCGTACAAATCGATTGATATATAGGGACTTGGGTACTCCATTTACATAAAATCGGACGAGAATATATTAGGGGGAGCTATATCTAAATCTGGACCGATTTTCAGGAAACTTAACACACATCATTCTAGAGTTAATTCATTACGCTATGCCAAATTTCCTGCAAATCGAAACATATATAGGGACTTTCATACAACATTTACATAAAATCGGACGAAAATATATATGGGAGCTATATCTAAATCTGGACCGATTTTCAGAAAACTTAACACACATCATTCAAAACCTAATTTAGTACACTGTGCCAAATTTCGTGCAAATCGAAAGATATATAGGGACTTTGGCACACGATACATTAAATCGGACGAAAATATCTATGGGAGGTATATCTAAATCTGAACCGATTTTCAGGAAACTTAACACACATCATTCTAGAGCTTATTCATTACGCTGTGCCAAATTTCGTGCAAATCGAAACATATATAGACACATTTTCAGAAAACTTAACACACATCATTCTAGACCTAATGCAGTACGCTGTGCCAAATTTCGTGCAAATGGAAAAATATGTAGAGACTTTGGGGCACCATTTACATTAAATCGGACGAAAATATATATGGAAGCTATATCTAAATCTGAACCCAATTTCAATAGGGTTCGTCCTTGGGCCAAACAAATGAACTGTGCCAAATTTCATCCAATTCGGATCATAAATGCGATCTGTACTTTGTTCACAATTTAACTTGGACAGACAGACGGATCGACGGTTATGCATAGATCGTCTTAAAAAGTGATTCTCTGCATATTCTCAAAAGGAACCATGTGTCTATCTCGTTTCCTTTTGCCTGTTATAAACATATGCACAAGGACATAATACCCTGTAGCACAGAGTGATGAGTGAAGAAATTTGGTACCCAATAAGAACCTAATGTAGTAAAATTCAGCTAATTCGGTTGAAAAACATGCTGAAGAACCCCAAAATACCGAAAATTGGGGCTGCCCTAACATGGGGGCTACCCGAAAAAATAGACCTGTATTTATAATTTTTAGTGGAGAAATGTGGAATCCAATAACAACCCATTGTATCAAATTACATGGAATTGCGACCCTATGCAAATGAATATTTCGATGAGTTACAAACACAATGACAAAATTAATATACCCTCCATGCTATGGTGGAGGGTATAAAAACACAATATGTGCCAGTTAATGTTGCCGACAGATATAAACCACCCTCACCCTATCAAAGATGTTTCTCTTTTAATGTTGATCAAATTAGTTATACAAATAAATCTACAAGTTTATATAATATTGACCCATTTTGGGGGAGGTATCAGCGGACATGATCTCTCCATTAAAAATTGAGGTGGGAATCTTCATGGCTAATAAATTTCAATACCCTATAGGGAAATTTTAAGGTATAAATTCCATCGAAGTAGACTGCAATTTAGTATTTCTAGTCGTCAGTTGTTTCCGTGATATCGTTGGGAGAGATATGTGAATTGAATCATATGCAGCCATTTTGTAGGTATTTTGTGTATTTTACAAAGTGGTGTTACGTTCCATAGTATTTGAAGTTTTTTTTCGGTATCGAAGTAATTCTTAGCTTCAGACATGTAATACATAGATATAGCTCCCATATATAGTTTCGTCCGATTATATGAAAATTGTGCATCCAACTCCCAATTTTGGTCCGATTGAGACAAAATTTTGCACAAAGGATTGAACTAGGTCCCGACTATAGTTTTTTTTTTGGAATCGATTCAGATTTATCTTTCTTACAATCCACTATATGCTCCCAGATACTTTTCTAAATGCTTGGCATTATACGCAAAGTACGATAGACTGTATTGGACAATGTCTGTTTCCTCTCTTATCAAAAATATTCAATGTGTTCTTAAGAATTCAACCGAATTCTGGCGCTTGAAAGAATAAAAAACTTAGTATAGATCCCAAAAAATTATATGTAGTCTTTAGTTGTAGCATAAAATACATCCTTTATCACATAGTCTCCAATTTCTTATTCTCCTTTCTTACCCTTTGCCCGTTTTATTTCACTGTAAACATTCGCTTGATTAGAGAAAATATGACATCAAAGCGTAGATCGCATGTTCGTGCATACCTAAACATATACATTTTAGTATGTCAGTACATATGTATGCATTCATATCTTTTGCATATTTGTTTGGCAAATGAGCACTCGAGTGTATGCAAATGTTTGTGAGTGGAAAATTTTAAACCTAAGCACACTCGCACATGAACTTCATTACAGACAGAAATGACAAAAAAAAATATTCTATAAACGTATAATTTACGCTCATATAATGAGCAATAATAAAACCAGAAGAACGAATTCTACGATATAATTTAAGGTGGTATGATAAGTTATTGTTGTAACTAAGATACATTTTTAATTTTTGGAATAAAAAAAAATCGAGAATAGATAAAGAAAAATTAAGCCAATAACAAGGTCATCATAATATTATTTGTGAACAGCAATAATAAAATTTTGATGTTTTACAACCTCAACCATAGATTATTTACAGTTCGTAGATTACAGATAACGTAGCAGTTGATTTTACAAATTTTTATATGGATTTTCAGTTCTTCAAGAACTACGTGACACTGGGGTGTTGTGCGATATAGTGCTCATCCCGTTTGCAATCAAAGTACCGATTGTGTTCGAGCGGATCTTTTGTGATATCTGGGCGCCTCAACAAGTTCTGAGGCCTGAGTATAATTGAGAGAGATTCTCCTTCGACTCTACACTACAGAACTAGGACGACACTTACTTCTGTACTGTCAGTATCTTCTAATCGGTTTGTGTAAGTACATTTGCACTATTTACTAGCGCTATGAAATATAAGTTCCTGTCTATATCATCTAAGTGAGGGATCCGTCAAAGGACTTCTTTGAAAGCTATTATAACATCCACCCTCAAAATCAATAGCATGGAAGAGCACACGTGCAAGAGGGTATATTAATTTAGTTTTTTGCTTGTAACGCATCGAAATAATCATTTCTGACCCTATAAAGTATATATATATTCTTGATCAGTGTAAAATTCTATGAAGATATAAAAATGTCCGTCTGTCTGTTGTAATCACTCTAGCGTCTAAATGAATTGAGATATATCGCCAACATTTTGCACAGAGTCGTCTTTTGTCTGCAGGCAGGTCAAGTTCAAAGATGCGCGTAATCGGTCCACGTTTAGGCATAGCTCCCTTATAAGGATACCCCCCAATTTTCGGTATTTTTGGGTTTTTGAGCGTGTTTTTCATCCGAATTCGCTGAAATTTGCTACATTATAAGTATAAGTCCACTTTTTCTGGTAGCCCCCATCATTCTGGAGTTTTCATCGTATTTTCTGCCGAATTAGCTGTAATTTATTATTTTAGATTCTTAATAGGTACCAAATCTCTCCGCAAAAAATTACGAATATTGGTCAATTTTTCGGAAAACCTTCATATAAAGGTACCCCCAATTTTCGGTATTTTGTGGTTCTTGAGCGCGTGTTTCATCCGAATTCACTGCAAATCTCCCTACCAAAAATTATTAATATTCGCCCCCTTTTCGGGGTAGTTCCGCGTTTTGAGTTTGGTTCTATGACTATGTTGTAATCATTTCACCTGCGGAGGATAGCGAGATAAAAAATTAGAACGTGAGGTTCGATAATGAACTATAGCCGCATGTAGACCTAGCCCCTGTGTGGAGGTTCCAGAAGGAGTGGACCGATATTCCCCATCTTCGAATTTGAACTAAGTTTGGAAAAAATATTATGATGGGCAAAGTTTGGATGAAATCAAAATTTTCTTAAACTGATTTGGTTCAAAGAAACATGGGGCCTAGAACCAACATTTCGATGAGGCACATTTTCACCGTGTTAAGGTGTATACAACCTCATTAGCCATAAGGCTAAGGGAATAATTATCCATTATAAATTTCTGAAGTTTGTATTATGGTTTACGTAATCCGTTTTTAGAAATGTAGGTAAAGGTCCAGTTTTTGGTATGTTCCTATATTTTCATTTCAGTATATCTATGATGGAGGGTACCCAAAGTTCGGCCCGGCTGATCTTAACGCTTTTTAACTTGTTTTATAATTTCGAATGAATTGAGGAAATTCAGGAGAAGGTTTAAACCGTTTAGGCAACAGAATATAGTGACCTTTCTGTATTGGCAGTAATATATATATATATATATATATATATATGTATTGGCAGTAATCATAGTCACCCTCCTATATGTACGATTTATTTAACTTAGATAATTAAATATTACATTACCAACATATTACATAGGTTGGTGCACTTTGATGGTTTGGTGATCCATTTAATAGCATAGAATTACGAATAAATTGCGTACATATGTATTCTATGCACCATTAATATAATATAATGGGTTTGTGTGGATACAAAAGTTATATGCACTATATACCAGTGCCAAGAAATGTGGAGTCATATTTACATCTCCCAAGCCAGGTATTCGTAAACGAAGTTCTGTGAAAGCGACCATAACATCCACCCTCAAAACGAATGACTTTAAAGAGCACACCTGATTATCCTCTAAACCCAGCATTATGTAATGATGTGGTCCACTATTTTCGATATTTTGAGGATTTCCTCCAACGGGTTTCCATTGAATTGACTTAAATCATTCATTTGTAAAAAGTGAGGTAAATGATCCCTTTTTTGCATAGAGGTGAATGATGTCTGAAGCTATTCTGCTACAGCAAAGGAGTGCTTGGAGATAGCATAGGGAATTTAAAATGAGCCAAGGCGTTGAGTGCTGCACTTTACTGGCGATCACCGATCAACTTGCATAGAAATGGCTTGACTTCCGTGACAACCTTGGTGTTAAGCTGATACGTTTGGCTTTGGAACTCCAGCAGCAACGGTATACTATAGAAAGCGATGTCTGAATGTGGTATCATGCCACCTAATAGAGTCGGTACAATACTCCGTTGTGGAAACAATCACTGAATTCCCATCGTATAAAGAGAAAACGGAATCAATTAAGACGGGTCCAAAAAATACCCTAATTATTTCTTTGTAAATACACAACTTTTCCAATCCAATAGGACGAGTACCTCCCATAAATTTTATTGGCTGTGAATTCGAGAATCTCGGAGGTAGCTGGATATTGACCACATGTTTTTGTTCAGTGGCGATAGCCCAGGCTTATAGGAACATTTATAGGCTAGGATCGAGAAGAATTTACGAAAGGCAGGGCCGTGGTTGAGTTCATCGGACCATTATAATTCAATTTTTAAATAACCCGCTTAGAACCCTTGTAACATTGAAATTCCTTGCCCCCTCTGAAACCTTGAAATGTTCGAAACTCTTGGGCATATTATAATTAATCCATTACTCGAACCCTGAGTAGTCAGTCCACAACCATTAGGCTCTATAATAATTAAATTTGTAGTGTTTACGAAGTTGTCATATGGGACAAGTGGAGTAACAGGTTTGCTATGCAGGACTAATATCTCAGGTCTGGTAGACCTGTAACAAACATATGCACAAGGACATAATACCCTGTACCACAGTGTGGTGAAGGTTACAAAAGTCGCATTATATCGGATTGGATAACCTACTAGGAAAGTTGACATCCTGGTTTTAGGGTGTCAATCTCTTAATCAGTCATTTATTCGCCAACCAACTTCTATTTAAATACCATAACTAATATATTCTCAAATATGTGCATCATATTTCCCATAACTTTACATACAACACCTACACATCCTATCTTTCATAATTGACATACATAAGCAAATTGAAAAAGTCTGTTTGTAAACTATGTGAGAGAAAAAGTAAAAAAAAAAATCCATTTATAATTTCATCAAATTCCAGTCAGTTTTAATAAAGAATGAATACATCAGCATACCATCAAGCTACAAGGACAATGTCTTCATCAGGCATTGGCAATGAGAATCAAACATCCAACCATCCATTCGACATCCGAGCGACAATGAATGAGTTCATGCTATAATCAAAAATTTCACCCCTCTTAACCCTGCCGGAAAATAAAAAAAAAATATAAATTCTACCTTTTACAAATAGCAATCGTTGACTCTTAGAAAAAAATCTGTCAATAATAATTATTATAATACAATGAACATAATTCTGTATGTGTACGATGTATGTGAGTATGTATGGGTGTGAATAGATAAGTATATGCAGCGAATGTGTGTGTGTGGGTGAGAATGCCTGTGTATGTGTAGAAAATAACAAAATTCGCCTACAGCTACACTGCCTCAGCTCTTAGACTGCTGCTATGCCTGGTGTATTTATAATGACAGTCCTTCAATCCAGCAATACATTGGTGATAATGAAGATATTCGGCTGTTGTTGTTATTGGTTGTGCTCTGTTGTGCTTGCTATAAGCCTTAGCTGCTGTAAATGTTGGTATTTAAATCGGATGAGAGAAAGGGGGAGTGAATGAGTCTATGGGTCTTGATTATTTGTTGCAGCCTTTTGAAAACATAGAAATTGGAACGAATGGCATTGAAATCGGCTTTGCTTTGCCAACCATCTACATAGATTTCGTTCCTTGAATTCCTTCCCCTTGACCGAATTGTTGGTATTGTCGTTGTTGTTACTGCTGCTGCTTCTTGTGCTTGCTAGGCATATTAATTTTAAGTTACAACCTCTAAAAATGCTTTCGATGCCATTCCTTACCATTCCTATGTCGATGGCACTGTTGAATATTGTTTGAGATTTACTACGTTGTTATTTTTATGTACCAAACATAGGCAAAGGTGAGGAAGGTAAGGGCAGCTACACCCGTGTAAACGATGATGATGATGATGATATGAAAGCATTGCTGCAAAGGAAACAAAGGAGAAGAAAGAATATGATTATTATTTTTATTTTGCGCAAATTTAAAATTAATACATAAGAATTTTCTTAGCTATAAATGGTTACGAGAACGTTTTAGGTACGTTTGTGCCCCACATATTTTGTGGCATGGAGTTTGAAATAAGATAAAGCTGTGAAAATTTCCACATTCATTGTTAATAGAATCTTTGTTATTAAAAATTGAATATATCGTATTATGTCCGTCCGTCCATGTATTTTTGTAGAGGTCGCATTTTTGATCCGAATTGGATGAAATTTGCTACAGTTCACTTATTTGACCCAAGGACGAACCCTATTGAAATTAAAGAAAAGCGGTTCAGATTTTGCTATAGCTCCCATATATATTTTCGCCCGATTTTACATAATTGGTGCACCAAAGTCTCTGAAAATTGTTCGATTTGCACGAAATTTGTAATAGCGTACTGAATTAAGTCTAGAATGACGTGTGCTTAGTTTCGTGAAAATCGGTTCAGATTTAGATATAGCTCCCACATATATCTTCGTCCGATTTAAGGTAAATGGTGTACCAAAGTCCCTATATATGTTTCGATTTGCACGAATTTTGGTATAGGGTACTGAATTAAGTCTAGAATGATGTTGCTAGGCCGATTGACACAACGTACTGAAGTAATATAAATTAGTCTCTGGCAAGTTTCCCTGAAATCGGTTTAGATATAGATATATAACAAACACGCTACGTCTGTTAGGATACATATGTAGAATATACCCAAAGTGGTGAAGGGTATCATATAGTTGGCCCAGTCAGACGTTACTATTTCCCTTACCTGTTTTTAGTATGAGCTTTGAAATAAGATAAAGCTGTGAAAATTTCCACATACATTGTTACCACTTCTAGAATCTTTGTTATTTGGTTTGGTGTCTTGGATTGTCATAATAATTCCTACTGAAAATTATCAATATTAATCAACTTTTTGGGATAGCCTCGTATGAAGCCATGCTCTGATGAGCATTCGGACAACTAGTTCGCCTTCAGAAATTCTTAATTCATAACGTTGGGGATTGTTTTTTTTTCGAAATTTTTCTTTCTTGTTTGACACTAAAATTTCAACTTATTTGCGTGCATCGTCTATGGATTTAAATAGAAAACCAGTAAGGAAAGTAGTAAAGTCGGACGGGGCCGACTATATGATACCCTTCACCACTTTGAGTATATTCAACTGATGAATCCTAAAAGACGTCGCAGGGTTGGTCACAGGGTTGGTTATACTGATTTTAGTATGTTTTGTGCATTTCGGAAACTTTTTGGAGTTCTTGGTGCATACATTATTTAAAATCGATAGAAAATATATATGGGAGCTCTTTCCAAATATGAACCGTTTTCAATAAAACTTGACAAACCTTAGACTACACTAACTTCAATACGTTGTGCAAAATTTTTTACCATTCGGCCTAACCTTTGGTCTATATAGGAGCTTTATTTAAATCTGAACAGATTTCAACAAAACATGCCACACGTTATGTTATTGTACATCCAATACGTTGTGCAAAATTTTGTGTCAATCGCCTTAGCTTTGGGAGTTTGGTGCTCCATTTACATAAAATCGGACGAAAAAATATATGTAGAAGCGAAATCTAAATCTGAATCGATTTCAACGAGACTTGCAGAGATTAATTTATAATAACTGCAGTTCATTGTACAAATCGAAGGATATATAGGGACTTTGGTGCAGCATTTACATTAAATTGGTAGGACTAATATATGGGAGTTATATCTAAATCTAAACCGATTTTCGCGAAACTTAACACATATCATTCTAGACTTAATTTAGTACGCTATGCAAAATTTCGTGCAAATCAAATGATTTTTTAGGGACTTTGGCGCACCATTTACCTAAAATCGGGCGAAACTATATATGTGAGCTATATTTAAATCTGAACCGATTTTCACCAGTTACATTTAATGGGACGAAAATATATATTGGAGCTATATCTAAATGTGAATTTATTTTGCCCAATTTCAATAGGGTTCGTCTTTGGGCCGACATGTACTTTGTTTACAATTTATCATGGACAGACAGACGGACGGACATACATAAATCGACTCAGAAAGTAATTCTATGCATATTCTCAAAAGGAACCATGGGTCTATCTCTATTCCTTTTGCGTGTTACAAACATATGAACAAAGACAGAATACCCTGTACCACTGTGTAGTGAAGAGTATTAAAATAATTATCATTCTACCGATTAAAGTAAGAAACCATAGCTATTAATTTTTAATTCACGATATTTTTTTTACATCCTTCACCACATTGTGGTACAGGGTATTATGTCTTTGCGCATATGTTTGTAACAGGCAAAAGGAATCGAGATAGACCCATGGTTCCTTTTGAGAATATGCATAGAATCACTTTCTAAGTCATTTACTTTCTAAGTCGATGTAAAATTGTAAACAAAGTACAGGACGCATTTATGATCCGATTTCGATGAAATTTGGCACAGCTCATTTGTTTAGCCCAAGGACGAACCCTATTGAAATTGGGAAAAATCGGTTCAGATTTAGATATAGCTCCCATATATACTTTCGTCCGATTTCATGTGAATGGTGCACCAAAGTCCCTAAATATCTTTCGAATGCACGAAATTTGGCATAACGTACAGAATTGAGCCTAGAGTGATGTCTGCCAAGTTTCGAGAAAATAGGTCCCGATTTAGATATAGCTCCCATATATAATTTCGTCCGATTTCATGTAAATGGTGCAACAAAGTCCCTATATATCTTTCGAGTTGCACGAAATTTGGCATAAGTACAGAATTGAAAATCGGTCCAGATTTAGATATAGCTCTCATATATATTTTCGTCCGATTTAATGTAAATGGTGCATGAAAGTCCACATATATCTTTCTATTTGCACGAAATTTGGCATAGCGTACTGAAATTAATCCAGAATGATGTGTGCCAAGTTTCGCGAAAATCGGTTAAAATTTACATATAGCTCCCTTGTATTATAGATTGATTTTAAGTAATTGACCCACCAAAGAACCAATATATGGCTAATAGGAACAAAACGTAATGAAATTAGTATAACTTAACCTTTGACATGTTTCGTTGAAATCGGTTCATATTTGGATATAGCTTCCATATATATATTCGCCCGATTTTGATTAAATTGGGCATTAAACTCCTCATGTTAGTCAGATTAACATCAAATTTTGCACAACGTACAAAATTGAGCATAGAATTGCGTAGTTGCGTTTTCTAGAAGTACAGACCTAGCCCAACGGATGAGCTATTGATATTTGTTTGAAGCCGATTTGCATGCTTTTGTACCATTATAACAAACGAATGACATGTTTATGGATAGATCTAGGTAGATTCACATTTAGATATATATCACATATTTTATTTCATCCAATTTCATGTTAAGAGTCCTGTTTAATTGACCCCTAGTGGTGAAGGGTATATAGTCGGCCCCGTCCGACTTAACTACTTTCCTTACTGGTTTATGAATGTTGTTGTTGTTTTTAATCCTTCTTTAAATCCAATTGCAGTAAATTTAGTACCATTTAGTACACACATATTACCACTAAGTACACATAAGTACGAATTTCCTGAACTACCTCAGTCCCATACTCCAACAGGAATTTGTATTCCAAAATTCAGGAGTCCAACTATATCCGTTCACACACCATCAAGTTATCCAATTTTCAACATACATTGTTACTATTGGATATTTTGAAAGTTTTAGCTGCGGTTGTTAACAAAAATTACTGTAAGCTGACACTTAGCTTCTTCGGACGGAAAAGACAAATTTTAATGTAGCTTTCCACACCTTCTTATGTAGGAACCCTTTTAAATGTTATCAAAATATGGCCTTAAATAAATTTTCAATATATATTCAACAACTATAATAGCAGGATCTAATCCAATCGATTTGCGTTGCTTGCTATTCCATATCCAAATACAATCTTAACGGTACATAAGCCTTCATTGGTATGTTATTGATTGGAATCTCAGTGAAGCATAAACATACACAACACGTTTACTCATTTACGCCTTAACAGCTACATACATGATTTGAGACACGCGTTCAACTTCCATACATTTAGTTGGATATCAGGAGAAATTTCTCGCAAAGCTTACCTTCTATAGAGCAAAGGCTCAACGAACATCGAAATCAACGACTGGCATCTATCAAAGGCGGCGCCGTCTTGCTTGACACATTTGAATGCTGGCGGCGGCGGCTGCTGCTGCTGCTATTGTCACTCATCGTCATCATCGCCTCCAACATGGGCACTCGGCAGGCATCATGTCTGCGCCTTGTATTTTGTCTTATTGTTGCCGATAACACTTTTGTTGTTGTCGTCGTCGTCGTCGTTTTCGTCTCCATCTTCTTTATCGTTCTGCATGCTTGGCGGTGGATAATGTTAGGATTTGTTAGGACTAATGATAAGCACAGGCTATGGATACAATTTCATTTGATGACTCGCTCCAATATCTATATGAGAAGAAATGGAATAAAAACGAAATCAATATGGATAAGAAACGATATGTTTTAAATTGGGTTTTTTATTAGAGCGACAAATTGCTACAGCAAATAGAAATAGACACGCTCCCACATACATACATATGGATGTATATATTTAGATTGTACATATGTGGTTAGCAAATAAATGCTATGTGTATTGCAAATATCTAGGGGTTAATTCCCTATTTGGTTAAATACGCCAACAAAAAAAATTGCTCATTAATATAGAAACGAATGGGAAATTAATAGCATATATTATATGCACATATCTCATCAATGACGACAGTTTAATTTCAATTTTAAACAAGAACAACAGCAACAATTTTTCGCTTCAATTAAATAATTTATACGTCAGCATTATTGAAGTTAGAAATTTGTTTTTATCTCCTGGGAATAAGAAATTATTCCAAAGGGAGGAAATTAATTTTCTGGTATTGATATATTATATAATTATTTTCAAAACCTATTAAATATGCTACCTGAGCCCGTGCCACTTGGCAGTCCCGACAAGTCATACTATTTCGTACATTTAGTATCAATATTCAAGTAGAATGCATTTCATTTGGAGTTTTAATAAAGAGTCACATTTGGGGTTTTTAATAACGGAACCCGCCGATCGAGACTTCTGTCAACATAAATATAATATGGAACACATTTTGGTCAGCTTTTTCACAACGGGTATAACATTGTGCCAGATATTCTATTTTTGCCATACTTAGAGCTGTAGTTTTATTAATGAAATAAATACCACATATTAAACATTCAATAGGGTTGATCGAAAATGGTGATCCAAATTTTTTAAAAGTTAAAATTATAAAATTATTTTGGCCTTCAGGATATATATATACTAGCGGGACCCGTCAAATTAACATTTAGATATCATCAATTAGTAAGCATTTTTATACCCTTCACCACACTGTGGTACAGGGTATTATGTCTTTGTGCATATGTTTGTAACTGGCAAAAGGAAACGAGATAGACACATGGTTTCTTTTGAGAATAAGCATGGAATCACTTTCTAAGTCGATTTATGCATGTCCGTCCGTCTGTCTGTCCATGTTAAATTGTAAACAAAGTACAGTTCGCATTTATGATCCGATTTGGATGAAATTTGGCACATGTCACTTATTTGGCCCAAGGACGAACCCTATTGAAATTGGGAAAAATCGGTTCAGATTTAGATATAGCTCCCATATATATTTTCGTCCGATTTAAGGTAAATGGGGCACCAAAGTCCCTCTATATCTCTCGATTGGCACGAAATTTGGCACAGAGTACTGAATTAGGTCCAGAATGATTTGTGTCAAGTTTCGAGAAAATCGGCTCAGATTTAGATATAGCTCCCATATATAGTTTCGTCCGATTTGAGGTAAATGGTGCACCAAAGACTCTATATATCATTCGATTTGCATGAAATTTAGCACAGAGTACTGAATTAGGTGCAGAATGATGTGTGCCAAGTTTCGTGAAAATCGGTTGAGATTTAGATATAGCTCCCATATATATTTTCGTCTGATTTCAGACTCTGAAACCGTTCGCGATCAAATTTTTGGTTGATGCGCGCAAAAGTTATCGAGGTTTTAATTGTGGGCATAAGAAAAAAATCTTAAAATTACGCCGTTTATTATATTGACCAAAAACGTTGATATATATCTTCCTCCGTAAAATAGGAATATGAATATATTATAGTAATCACGATAAAGTTACACATATTCGCGAAATATGAGAAAAATAAAAAATATATAGCAGATTACATCAATATTTTCAATATATTAATGACATACACACACCTAGAAAATAATTGAAAAATATCTACATAATCTAAAAACCATGATGAATCAAATTATGTCAAAATCACACAAGTCCGTGTAGCGGTTTCTAAATCAAAGCGGCATTAAATCAAGATATTGAGGAAAAATATTTGTTTTTAGTTCGAAAAAATAATGTCGTCATATTTATTTTTTTTAATTTTATACAAGAAATTTCAGAAAAAAAATGTTGGGGTTATTCTGCTATTTTACCCGAATTTCTTAAAATAAAATAGTATTATGAAATATACATTTTAAATTGCGTGTAAATTGCGTAATTCTCAAAATCATTTGATGCGCTATGGTTTCCAGGAAGTACTGAAGTTTATCTTCCAATCCATATATATTTTGCGAAATTTCATTTGACGGTTACATTGAAGTACCCAAAAAATCGTAAAACGCGAATAATTTCCGAAAACTCCATATGCCATTAACGCGCATCCGATTTCGGTGTGCACCCTAAAAAATACATCGTCTATACCGATTTCAATGTGGTCCATTAAGAACCATGGATGTGCCAGGACAATCCATTTTTGAGATAAATTGCGTACATCTCTCTTTCGGCTGAAGTTTTTAAAGTTTTCTTTTCGAAAAAGATCAAAATCCGTTTGAGGTCATTTATTGAAGCGGAAATGATCCACAGAAAACGCAAATAAATCCGCGATATTTTCAAAAACATTTGTTGCCAAATTTCGTGTTTTTGGAAGGCCAGTTCCCGCCGTTCTAGTAGATGGATTTTCACGGAGAAGATTTTATATCATCCGAAACGTAAAAAACCTTATTGATCGCGGGTACCCACATCATTCAGTTGACAGATCTAAACATTTGGCCCGAAAAATAGGTTTTTTAGAAATTTGATCGCACAAAATTCGCACCTCCGAATGAGTATTACTCTGAAGCTGTGCATACTACATACACAAAATACATATCAAATTACGCAGATTCGCGACTACAATAATCTTATAATCGATTTTTATAAATTGCTGTTTGCGTATTAAAGCTAGAAGTAAAATTAAAAAACACTCAAAATCGAGCTTCAAAATGTCAGCATCATTTAAAGGTAGATGCAGTTAAAATTTTGAAAAATGATACATAAAGGGCGTAGTCCCCATTTTGTTGACTTCTAGTTTTCTTTTGACACGAAGACCGTGCAATGAGTGGCTTAGTCACAAATCGATAGAGAATATAACAAGTGAAAAAGCGTTAAGTTCGGCCGGGCCGAACTTTGGATACCCTCCACCATAGTTATACTGACAGATACATGCAATGAAAATATAGGGAACATACCAAAAAGTGGGCACATGCCGATAATACCGATTTATGTAAACCATTATGTACATTAAATACAAACTTCGGCAATTTTTAATGGGGATTTTTCCTAAAATCTGTATGATCCAAAAAGTGGACTGATATTTATAACGCATTGTAGAGTATGAAATCCTCAAACTACTGTAATTTAGATTACAAAGTTATATGAGGCTATGCCTAAAGAGGGACCAATAATGATTACATAGTGTAGGAAATAGTGAATATTTGGGGATATCATCATATGAGGGCTATGCCTAATTAATGACCGGTATATGCCAATTTTGAACCAAATATTTTAATTGTTTATCTCAATTCTTTCCTTCAGGAGGTATCACGATATTGAGGATATGCCTAAATGTCTGCCGATATATTTCATTATCATCATGTTTGAGTTTTTTTATCACAATATCTTTAGAAGGCGGAATGCTTACAACAGATGGCTAAATAGTCTTTGTAGGGTAAAAATTGACTATTCCCCGTAACGACTACCCAACCGCAACACACGGAACAAATCAGTAAACTATTTTAATATAAAAAAGGGGGTTATATGGGGACTACCCCTAAAAAGCGGTGAATATTAATAATTTTTGGTGGGGAGATTTGTTACCATATATGACTACTAATTACCAAATTTCAGCGAATTCGGTTGAAAAACGCGCTCAAGAACCTCAAAATATCGAAAATCGGGGGTACCCTTATATGGGGGCTACCCGAAAAAATTGACCTATATTTATAATTTTTTGTGAAGAGATTTGCTACCCAATAAGAACTCAAATTACTAAATTACAGTCAATTAGGTGAAAAAATCCGGTCAAAACCCCCCAAAAACTGGAAATTGGGAGGTACCCTTATATGGGGGCTACCAGAAAAAGTGGACCTATATTTATATTTTTTAGAGGGGAAATTTGGTACCCAATAAGAACCCCATGTACCAAATTTCAGCGAATTCGGTTGAAAACCGCGCTCAAGATCCCTAAAATACCGAATATTGGGGGGTACCCTTATATGGGGGCCACCCGAAAAAATTGACCTATATTTATAATTTTTAGTACAAAGATTTGCTACCCAATAAGAACCAATTCGGTGAAAAACTACGGTCAGAACCCCCCAAAAACTGGATATGGGGAGGTACCCTTATATGGGGGCTACCAGAAAAAGTGGACCTATATATATAATTTTTAGTAGGGATATTTGGTACCCAATAAGAACCCAATGTACCAAATTTCAGCTAATTCGGTTGAAAAACGCGCTCAAGAACCTCAAAATACCGAAAATTAGGAGGTACCGTTATATGGGGGCTACCAGAAAAAGTGGACCTACACTAATAATTTTTTGTGGAGGCATTTAGTACCCAATAAGAACCCAATGTACCAAATTTCAGCGAATTCGGTTGAAAAACACGCTTAAGAACTTCAAAATACCGAAAAATGGGAGGTACCCTTATATGGGAGCTATGCCTAAACGTGGACCGATATAGCCCATCATCGAACTTGACCTGCCTGCAGACAAAAGACGACTCTATGCAAAATTTTGGGGCTCTATCTCAATTCGTTTAGACGCTAGAGTGATTACAACAGACAGACAGACAGACGGACAGACGGATATGCTTAGATCGTCATAGAATTTTACGCTGATCAAGAATATATATACTTTATAGGGTCGGAAATGATTATTTCGATGCGTTACAAACGGAAAAACAAAACTAATATACCCTCCATACTATGGTGGAGGGTATAAAAAGGGGGTTATATGGGGACTACCCCTAAAAAGCGGTGAATATTAATAATTTTTGGTGGGGAGATTTGTTACCATATACGACTACAAATTACCAAATTTCAGCGAATTCGGTTGAAAAACGCGCTCAAGAACCTCAAAATATCGAAAATCGGGGGTACCCTTATATGGGGGCTACCCGAAAAAATTGACCTATATTTATAATTTTTTGTGAAGAGATTTGCTACCCAATAAGAACTCAAATTACTAAATTACAGTCAATTAGGTGAAAAAATCCGGTCAAAACCCCCCAAAAACTGGAAATTGGGAGGTACCCTTATATGGGGGCTACCAGAAAAAGTGGACCTATATTTATATTTTTTAGAGGGGAAATTTGGTACCCAATAAGAACCCCATGTACCAAATTTCAGCGAATTCGGTTGAAAACCGCGCTCAAGATCCCTAAAATACCGAATATTGGGGGGTACCCTTATATGGGGGCTACCCGAAAAAATTCACCTATATTTATAATTTTTAGTACAAAGATTTGCTACCCAATAAGAACCAATTCGGTGAAAAACTACGGTCAGAACCCCCCAAAAACTGGATATGGGGAGGTACCCTTATATGGGGGCTACCAGAAAAAGTGGACCTATATATATAATTTTTAGTAGGGATATTTGGTACCCAATAAGAACCCAATGTACCAAATTTCAGCTAATTCGGTTGAAAAACGCGCTCAAGAACCTCAAAATACCGAAAATTAGGAGGTACCGTTATATGGGGGCTACCAGAAAAAGTGGACCTACACTAATAATTTTTTGTGGAGGCATTTAGTACCCAATAAGAACCCAATGTACCAAATTTCAGCGAATTCGGTTGAAAAACACGCTTAAGAACTTCAAAATACCGAAAAATGGGAGGTACCCTTATATGGGAGCTATGCCTAAACGTGGACCGATATAGCCCATCATCGAACTTGACCTGCCTGCAGACAAAAGACGACTCTATGCAAAATTTTGGGGCTCTATCTCAATTCCTTTAGACGCTAGAGTGATTACAACAGACAGACAGACAGACAGACGGACAGACGGACAGACGGACATGCTTAGATCGTCATAGAATTTTACGCTGATCAAGAATATATATACTTTATAGGGTCGGAAATGATTATTTCGATGCGTTACAAACGGAAAAACAAAACTAATATACCATCCATACTATGGTGGAGGGTATAAAAAAACTGGTTCGCCTCAACCTGTTTTTACACATTTTTATACCCTCCACCATAGTATGGAGGGTATATTAGTTTTGTTTTTCCGTTTGTAACGCATCGAAATAATCATTTCCGACCCTATAAACTATATATATTCTTGATCAGCGTAAAATTCTAAGACGATATAAGCATGTCCGTCTGTCCGTCTGTCTGTTGTAATCACTTTAGCGTCTAAACGAATTGAGATAGAGCCCCAAAATTTTGCATAGAGTCGTCTTTTGTCTGCAGGCAGGTCAAGTTCGATGATGGGCTATATCGGTCCACGTTTAGGCATAGCTCCCATATAAGGGTACCTCCCATTTTTCGGTATTTTGAAGTTCTTTAGCGTGTTTTTCAACCGAATTCGCTGAAATTTGGTACATTGGGTTCTTATTGGGTACTAAATGCCTCCACAAAAAATTATTAGTGTAGGTCCACTTTTTCTGGTAGCCCCCATATAACGGTACCTCCCATTTTTCGATATTTTGAAGTTCTTAAGCGTGTTTTTCAACCGAATTCGCTGAAATTTGGTACATTGGGTTCTTATTGGGTACTAAATGCCTCCACAAAAAATTATTAGTTTTTGGGTCCACTTTTTCACCGAATTGGCCCCCATTTGATAACTTTGTACCTTATAAATAATTTTCGGTATTTTGAGGTTTTTAGGGATCTTGAGCGCGTTTTTCAACCGAATTCGCTGAAATTTGGTACATGGGGTTCTTATTGGGTACCAAATTTCCCCTCTAAAAATTATAAATATAGGTCCACTTTTTCTGGTAGCCCCCATATAAAGGGTACCTCCCAATTTCCAGTTTTTGGGGGTTTTGACCGGATTTTTTCACCTAATTGACTGTAAATACCCGGATGGGTAGCAAATCTCTTCACAAAAAATTATAAATATAGGTCAATTTTTTCGGGTAGCCCCCATATAAGGGTACCCCCAATTTTCGATATTTTGAGGTTCTTGAGCGCGTTTTTCAACCGAATTCGCTGAAATTTGGTAATTTGTAGTCGTATATGGTAACAAATCTCCCCACCAAAAATTATTAATATTCGCCGCTTTTTAGGGGTAGTCCCCATATAACCCCCTTTTTATACCCTCCACCATAGTATGGAGGGTATATTAGTTTTGTTTTTCCGTTTGTAACGCATCGAAATAATCATTTCCGACCCTATAAAGTATATATATTCTTGATCAGCGTAAAATTCTATGACGATCTAAGCATGTCCGTCTGTCCGTCTGTCTGTTGTAATCACTCTAGCGTCTAAACGAATTGAGATAGAGCCCCAAAATTTTGCATAGAGTCGTCTTTTGTCTGCAGGCAGGTCAAGTTCGATGATGGGCTATATCGGTCCACGTTTAGGCATAGCTCCCATATAAGGGTACCTCCCATTTTTCGGTATTTTGAAGTTCTTAAGCGTGTTTTTCAACCGAATTCGCTGAAATTTGGTACATTGGGTTCTTATTGGGTACTAAATGCCTCCACAAAAAATTATTAGTGTAGGTCCACTTTTTCTGGTAGCCCCCATATAACGGTACCTCCTAATTTTCGGTATTTTGAGGTTCTTGAGCGCGTTTTTCAACCGAATTCGCTGAAATTTGGTACATTGGGTTCTTATTGGGTACCAAATGTCCCTACTAAAAATTATATATATAGGTCCACTTTTTCTGGTAGCCCCCATATAAGGGTACCTCCCCATATCCAGTTTTTGGGGGGTTCTGACCGTATTTTTTCACCGAATTGGCTGAAATTCGGTACTTTGAGTTCTTATTGGGTAGCTAATCTTTGTACTAAAAATTATAAATATTGGTCAATTTTTTCGGGTAGCCCCCATATAAGGGTACCCCCCAATATTCTGTATTTTAGGGATCTTGAGCGCGGTTTTCAACCGAATTCGCTGAAATTTGGTACATGGGGTTCTTATTGGGTACCAAATTTCCCCTCTAAAAATTATAAATATAGGTCCACTTTTTCTGGTAGCCCCCATATAAGGGTACCTCCCAAGTTCCAGTTTTTGGGGGGTTTTGATCCCCTAATTGATAATTTAGTAATTTGAGTTCTTATTGGGTAGCAAATCTCTTCACAAAAAATTATATATATAGGTCAATTTTTTCGGGTATTTTGAGGTTCTTGAGCGCGTTTTTCAACCGAATTCGCTGAAATTTGGTAATTTGTAGTCGTATATGGTAACAAATCTCCCCACCAAAAATTATTAATATTCACCGATTTTTAGGGGTAGTCCCCATATAACCCCCTTTTTATACCCTCCACCATAGTATGGAGGGTATATTAGTTTTGTTTTTCCGTTTGTAACGCATCGAAATAATCATTTCCGACCCTATAAAGTATATATATTCTTGATCAGCGTAAAATTCTAAGACGATCTAAGCATGTCCGTCTGTCCGTCTGTCTGTTGTAATCACTCTAGCGTCTAAACGAATTGAGATAGAGCCCCAAAATTTTGCATAGAGTCGTCTTTTGTCTGCAGGCAGGTCAAGTTCGATGATGGGCTATATCGGTCCACGTTTAGGCATAGCTCCCATATAAGGGTACCTCCCATTTTTCGGTATTTTGAAGTTCTTAAGCGTGTTTTTCAACCGAATTCGCTGAAATTTGGTACATTGGGTTCTTATTGGGTACTAAATGCCTCCACAAAAAATTATTAGTGTAGGTCCACTTTTTCTGGTAGCCCCCATATAACGGTACCTCCTAATTTTCGGTATTTTGAGGTTCTTGAGCGCGTTTTCCAACCGAATTAGCTGAAATTTGGTACATTGGGTTCTTATTGGGTACCAAATATCCCTACTAAAAATTATATATATAGGTCCACTTTTTCTGGTAGCCCCCATATAAGGGTACCTCCCCATATCCAGTTTTTGGGGGGTTCTGACCGTAGTTTTTCACCGAATTGGCTGAAATTCGGTACTTTGAGTTCTTATTGGGTAGCAAATCTTTGTACTAAAAATT
>NW_026877166.1:0-21155 GCF_032173495.1 Musca vetustissima | reverse complement strand
GACAAAATTATTATACTATGGCATATATATTTATCCCTGAAGGACATATACCCGAGAAGTTGACATTATATCCAAGAGGAGTGGTTGACCTTTAAATTAAGACCAATTATATTGTTGTATGTGCTCGGATGAGAGAGTTACACCTAAATGTTTACAGGTATCTCCGTATTTGTATATTATTTAGTAACCCATTATCACTCTGGAGAGCTGAACTATAGCGCTGATCGCTTTGAAATGTTCCATGAGGTTCCAGTTATGGTCAAGGACAACGCCTATAATTTTCGGTGATGACCAGATAATAATTTTGGAATGAAGTGGACCGAAAACTTAATTTTTTGTGTTATTTTCGAGTCGATCTATAGACCACAAATGAAAGCCGAACATCACAACACAACCCACGGTGAAGGAATCTGGACAATAGCTGTACTGAATACTCGTAATATTCGGAAAAGTGTGAGGAAGAGGTGCTGTTTACCTCTAATCGGGCAAGAGGGTGCAAATATCACGAAATATTGCCCGGGCTCGGAATAAACATCCGAAAAAAATTTGAGTTCCGTGGTAGTTGTGTAGGGTATCGTATGGTCGGCCCCGTCCGACTATACTGCTCCGCTCACTGGTTTTTTTCCTATAATTGTACCAAATGGTCCAATTAATTTTTTCTATAGAAAAAAATTGTCGCAAAGGGTCCAATGACAAAATTCTCCTAAAGGGTCCAATGCATTTTTTGCTGTAGAAAAAATTGTCCCCAAGAGGCATTTGATTTTTTCTATTGTCGCAAAGGGTCCATTGTTTTTCTTTTTTGCCTCTAATGCAATTGAATTTGAATTTTTTCTTTTGAAAAAATTGTCCCAAAGGGTCCAATGATTTTTTTCTATAGGAAATATTAAAGCCCTGGGGTCTTGTGATTTTGTTCCATAGGAAAAAATAAAGACCTGGGGTCTTGTGATTTTTTTCTATAGGAAAAAATTGACCAATATTTTTTTTCTTTTAAAAAAATTGAGCCAAAGGGTCCAAAGATTTTTTTATAGAAAAAATTTCCTAATTTTCTGATGGATATTTTTCAATAGAAATAAATTATCCAAAAGGGTCTAATGAATTTGTTTCAATAGAAAAAAATGTATACATTTTTTTTCTCTATGGAAAAACATTTTCTTATGTGGACCAATGCACCCGCTACCCTAAAACCTACTCCCCAAAAGTGTAGGCTACACAATAATCGCATCTATCAGCATTTAACCCTACGTACATGGTTTATTTTTGTGTTCCTTTCCATGTCCCCTTGTGTATGTACATCCTCATACATAGTTGAAAGTTGTAATCCCAATGAAAGAAAAAAAAAGTTCTATCTTTCTCTCTTTCTGAGTTTTTGATGGATTTTTATTGTTTTGCACATGAGGATGCGTGTCATAGAAACATTGTCAGAATATCACTCGACACATCACAACACACAATAGAACACATTCGCATGTTGTTGCTCTGTAAGGATATACATATGTATGTTTGTAAGTGGTCGTTCTTTTTTCTTCCCATTTAACCATTCTGCAGAATATCTTTTGGTGATGCTGCTGTTGTTGTTGTTTTTTGGAATATGTAATGAAATGAGGAGTTTCGTCTTTTGCATTCACATTTATTGTCATAAATTGTTGTTGTTTTTGTTGATGTCCGGAAGTGTTGTGGCAAAATAAAACGATGTGACAAATATGCCTGGTGTTTTTGACATGCGGAGAAAATTTAGTTTTGAATTTAAATTGTTTTTTTATTTTTGAGAAGATCTAAAGTGTTTTGGCGTTTTTTTATGGGTTTGGACAGGTTTAATCAATGCTGTTGAGTGTCATTCAATTTACATTTTTAATAAGAAAATTGTCTTGGTACAAAAAAAGATGTACTGGAGAAGATTGGGATTCAATAGAAAAAATTGTTCCATGAGAATTTTTTCTTTAGTTAAAAACTGTCGCAAGGGAATAATGATTTTTTATAGAAAAATTTCATGAAACCAACAATGGCCAATCATATGAATATTTAAAGGTCAATTGGAGTCGTGGATTTCCTAACAATATTTTTTAATATTGGTGTGGATTTTTTAATCATTCATGTTCAACGCCTATCAGTGATCTTGATTTTTTAATAATAGATTTTTTAATTCACAAATGGAGCAGGTATAGAATATCTAAATATCTAAAGCTTATTTAGATGCAATAAAATGTCAAGGTCTATCATCGAAGAGAATTTTATAATGTCTTTATTTCAAGGTCTCTGATAGACCTGCATTTTTAATAATAAGATTTCATAGCATATTGTGTACGGAGATTTTTTTAATATTTTTTTTAATCCTAGCTAATGTGTGGATAATTTTAATATCAAGTAAATGGTATATTTAAAAAAATGTTCTTTTGGATGAATCAGGTCTACTTTTATAAATATGTTTTTAGTACCATTTTATTGAAAAATTTCCTAAGGAATCTTATCTTATACCCTTCACCACACTGTGGTACAGGGTATTATGTCGTCTTTGTGTATATGTTTGTAACAGAATGCAGAATTGAGAATATGCATAGAATTCCTTTCTAAGTGCATTTATGCGTGTCCGTCCGTCTCTCTGCCCATGTTACATTTTAAACAAAGTACAGGTCGCATTTTTACTCGAATTGGATGAAATTTGGTACATGTCATTCATTTGGCCAAAGGACGAACCCTATTGAAATTCGGAAAAAATCAGATTTAGACATAGTTCCCATATATATTTTCGTCCGATTTAAGGTAAATGGTGCAACAAAGACCCCAAATATCTTTCGATTTAGCACATTGTACTGAATTAAGCCTAGAATGATGTGTGCTAAGTTTCATCAAAATCGGTTCAGATTTATATATAGCACCCATATATATTTTCGTCCGATTTAAGGTAAATGGTGCACCAAAGTTCCTAAATATCTTTCGATTTGCACAAAATTGGGCACAGCGTACTGAATTAAGCCTAAAATAATGTGTGCTAAGTTTCATGAAAATCGGTTCAGATTTATATATAGCTCCGATATATATTTTCGTCCGATTTTGGAATTTTGTACTGAATTAAGCCTAAGTTTCATCAAAATCGGTCGAGATATATATGTAGCTCCCATATATATTTTCGTCCGATTTAAAGTAAATGGTGCACCAAAGTCCCTATATATGCTTCGATTTGCACTTAATTTGGTATAGCCTACTGAGTTAAGTCTAGAATGATGTGTGCCAAGTTTCGGAAAAATCGGATCAGATTTAAATATAGCTCCCATATGTAGTTTTGCCCGATTATAGGTAAATGGTGCACCAAAGTTCCTAAAAATCATTAGATTTGCACGAATTTTGGCATAATCCTTGTTCGTATGAACAAGGATTATTGACTTCGCTCAAAAATCATCAAAATGACGGACTATTAAAAACATTTTTTATGGAAATTCGCCTATTTTTAACTACAAACTACGTTAAAAAGGATGGAAGTTCTTCACGATTGGCTTTATCCTATTTCATACGAAAGCTATACACTTCCAGAGAAACGTGTCAAAATTTGGAACCGATTGGATTATTAGTTTTTGACCCGCTATTCGTAAAAACACTGCTTCGAGAAAAACGCATTTAAAGTTTGAGAATCTGTCTTGCCGTCACTTGACTCTGTCACAATAAATCGGCTATATTTTCAAGAGTTTTTGAGATTTTCACTTGAAATTTTGTAGGGACATACTTGAATAAGTGTAGATTCAAAAAAATAAATTACATTCTTTCCTTAAATGTTTTTGGGGTTGTCTTTAAAAATAATCCTTTAATATCATTCGAATTTAAATATATAATACAAAACCTATTTCTATTGACGAAAATTCAATAGAAAAAAGTTCGCCTTGAGACGCCAACGTCCGCCGCTAGAAAACATAGCTTTAAAAGTCCAAGATTTTAAGACAAAATAGAACTGATAACAATTCGAAAGCTATCCCAGGTAGGAGAACATTCGACGAATTTGACTTTATAGTAATTTTTTAAGAATAAGATTTCAAAGCATATTGTAGACGGAGACTTTTTAATAATTTGTTTCAAAGCCTGGTTTTTATACCATTCCCCACACTGTGGTACATGGTATTATGTCTTTGTGCATATGTTTGTAACAGGCAAAAGGAAACGAGATAGACCCATGGTTCACAGCGCACTTTTTTTTTGGCGCAAGGACGAACCCTATTGAAATTGAGAAACATCGGTTCAGATTTAGATATAGCTCCCATATATAGTTTCGTTCGATTTTTATACCCTTCACCACACTGTGGTACAGGGTATTATGTCTTTGTGCATATGTTTGTAACAGGCAAAAGGAAACGAGATAGACACATGGTTCCTTTTGAGAATATGCATAGAATCACTTTTTAAGTCGATTTATGGATGTCCGTCCGTCCGTCCGATTTGGATGGAATTTGGCACAAGTCACTTATTTGGCCTGAGGACGAACCCTATTGAAATTGGGAAAATCGGTTCAGATTTAGATATATATACATATATTCGTCCGATTTTAGGTAAATGGTGCACCAAAGTCCCTGAAAATCATTAGATTTGCACGAAATTTGTTAAAGCCGACTGAATTAATTCTATGTGTGTGCCAAGTTTCGAGAAAATCGGTTCAGATTTAGATATAACTCCCATATATAGTTTTGCCCGATTTTATGTAAATGGTGCACCAAAGTCCCTATATACCTTTCGATTTGCATGAAATTTGACATAGAGTACTAAATTAGGTCCAGAATGATGTGTGCTAAGTTTCGAGAAAATCGATTCAGATTTACCTTTCGATTTGCATGAAATTTGGCACAGCGTACTGAATTAAGTCTTGAGAGATGTGTGCTAATTTTCGAGAAAATCGGTTCAGATTTAGATATAACTCCCATATATAGTTTTGTCCGATTTTATGTAAATGGTGCACCAAAGTCCCTATATATCTTTCGATTTGCAGGAAATTTGCCTTAGGTTACTGAATTAAGTGCAGAATGATGTGTGTTAAATTTCGTGAAAATCGGTTCCTATATATCCTTTGATTTGCACGAAATTTCGCACAGCGCAATTATCTTTTTTCTATGGAAAGCAATTTTCCAAAGAACAACAACAATATTCTATGATTTCGAAGGAAAATAATTTTCCCAATATTTCTTATAGAAAAAAAATTGTCCCAAAAATTTTGAATGCATTTTTATAAAATTGTCCCTGAGGGTTCAAAAGCATATTTCCTATAGAAAAAATTGTTCCAAAAAATCCAATGCATTTTTTCTCTTCCTCAGTGAATACTTCTCCAAATCTATCACATGTAGAGTTCCTCCCTTTGGAAAAATTCATACTTATTCACTAGCAGTGTCTAGTTCAGCAGCCGAAAGACTTCGAGCATGCGCTTTTTTGTGAAGTCGTTATACCAAGGAATTTACTTTTTCTTCGTTAGTTTAAGTTCGATTGCCTATATTGTGGAGACTATTCTAGCCACTGGTTTTGTGTGGGCATGTATGTTTTTTGACATCGATAGGGCATCCTCCTTGCAGCAGATGAACCATGATTTTGTTTTTGACCACATTTATTGCAATCTTATGGGCCTCTTTCTTCAGTTTACCCGACGCATCTCTAAAGTGTTTCTTTGCTACCTTCGCATTAAATGGTGACTCCTTACCAGTTGCTTCTGTTTTCTCCTTCGTACAATCTGGTAAGTGCTTTTGGGATTCACGAAATCTGAAATATAAAAAAAATAATTACCGGAAAAAATTGTATGTGTACGAGTACGTCCCTGCAGGCTATACCTAAATTAGGCCCAATATTGATTATATCGTGTAGGACTTATTATGCCTAAATGAGGACCGATATGGCTCAATTTTGAATAAAAAATACCTTCCTTCACGCTACATAAAAAATATCGAAAATTGGGGTTCGGGTTAATTGCGGGCCGAAGGTAATTTGATTACAACATATAGTTAAATCGACAAACCGTGTAAGAATGCCAAAAAGTGGACCTCTATTTATAATTTTTAATGGACCTCTACCTTTTAATTTTGGTACCTTACCCAAAAAGAACGCAAAATACTAAATTTCAGTAAATTCGGTTCAAAAACCCGCTTAAAACCTTCAAAATACCGAAAATTGGGGGTACCGTTATATAGAGGCTATCAGAAAAATTGGACCTATATTTATAATTTATAATTTATTTATAATTTATTTATTGTGAAGCAAAATAAGAACTCAGATTACTAAAATACAGCAAATGAGGTCGAAAAATTCCTGAAATAGGGGGTACCGTTATATGGGGGCCACTCGAAGAAATGGACTATATCATAAATTTTTATACCCTTCACCACACTGTGGTACAGGGTATTATGTCTTTGTGCATATGTTTGTAACAGGCAAAAGGACACGAGATAGACACATGGTTCCTTTTGAGAATATGCATAGAATCACTTTCTGAGTCGATTTATGCATGTCCGTCCGTCTGTAGATGTTAAATTGTAAACAAAGTACAGGTCGCATTTATAATCCGATTTGGATAAAATTTGGCACAAGTCACTTATTTGGCCCAAGGACGAACCCTATTGAAATTGGGAAAAATCGGTTCAGATTTAGATATAGCTCCCATATATATTTTCGTCCGATTTAAGGTAAATGGAGCACCAAAGTCCCTCTATATCTTTCGATTTGTATGAAATTTGGCACAGAGTACTGAATTAGGTCCATAATGATGTGTGCCAAGTTTCGAGAAAATCGGTTCAGATTTAGATATAGCTCCCATATATAGTTTCGTCCGATTTAAGGTAAATGGGGCACCAAAGTCCCTCTATATCTTTCGATTTGCATGAAATTTGGCACAGAGTACTGAATTAGGTCCATAATGATGTGTGCCAAGTTTCGAGAAAATCGATTCAGATTTAGATGTAGCTCCCATATGTAGTTTCGTCCGATTTAATGTAAATGGGACACCAAAGTCCCTCTATATCTTTCGATTTGCATGAAATTTGGCACAGAGTACTGAATTAGGTCCATAATGATGTGTGCCAAGTTTCGAGAAAATCGGTTCAGATTTAGATATAGCTCCCATATATATTTTCGTCCGATTTAAGGTAAATGGTGCACCAAAGTCCCTCTATATCTTTCGATTTTCATGAAATTTGGCAGAGTGTACTGAATTAAGTCTACAATGATGTCTGCCAAATTTCATGAAAATCGGTCCAGATTTTGATATAGCTCCCATATATAGTTTCTTCCGATTTCATGTAAATGGTGCACCAAAGTCCCTATATATCTTTCGATTTGTACGAAATTTGGCATAACGTACTGAATTGAGCCTAGAATGATGTCTGCCAAGTTTCATGAATATCGGCCCAGATTTAGATATAGCTCTCATATATAGTTTCGTCCGATTTCATGTAAATGGTGATGGGATATATGGGATCTATATATATTTTTTTTCGTCCGATTTAATTTAAATAATGTGCCAAAGTTCTTTTGTTGCATAGCGTACTGAATTTACTCCAGAATTTTGTGTGCCAAGTTTCGTAAAAATCGGTTGGGATTTAGATATAGCTGGTATGAAGTAATTGACGCACCAAGAAACCAATATATGGCTAATAGGAAATAAACGTACCGAAATTAGTATAACTTAACCTGTGTCAAGTTTCGTTGAAATCGTTTCATTTTTGGATATAGCTTCTATATATACTTTCGTCCGATTTTAAGTAAATTGTACATCAAACTCCTCATGTTTGTCAGATTGACATCAAAGTTTGCACAATGTACAAAATTGAGCCTAGAATAACGTAGTTACGTTTTCTAGAAATACAGAGTTGCTATGTCCTATGAATCAATGGACCATTCATATTGTCCATGAATATGTTTGTAAGGACTCTGGGCATTACCAATTTCCCACGTTTCCCCTTCTAATCACTTCCTTTACATATATCTCGTGAAATATGGACATCACATTGACATTAATACAAATTACCAACATCCTTCTGCCCACAACAACAACAATAAAAGCAGCATTTTCCAAATCATTTAACATTATTAGCCAACAAAAATTTCGGAAATTTTGTATTTCATTATATAGCATAAAATCTACGTTCAAATCATTGCAACAAAATTTAATTAAACACATTTTTGTGTAACACAAACAATGAGAACAGCAACAACAACAACAACAACGACGAGGAGAAATAACAATTGCTAAATAGTTGTTATTTAATTTCTTGTCTAATTAACAAAATTACTGACAACATGACAAACATTAGCAGCGACCAACATCATTAGTCGTCCGACAATGAATCGAGGACAACGGCGATGACGATAAAAGCTCATCAAGCGATTTATTTTGTGGTGGTGGTGGCGGTAGGGGGTGATGGTGTGAGGAGTGATAAAGCTCCATTAAAAATGCGAAACTAAAAGGATTTAATAGCTGACTGGCCAAGAAAATTTGTATCAAAGGATTTTGGAAATGTCATTGCGAGGACAATTCAACCGAAATCAAAGGCAAAGAATTGAAAAAGGGAGTTGAGCGGAAACATAAGCCAAATACACATTGCTGTCATTATCATTCCTTTTGGGTTTTTGTTTGTCATTGTAATGCTGGCAAATGCCATTTAAGATTCGAATCATCCCTCTCTATCTCTCACTCACTGCCGTTAAACGATGACGTTAATTAACAAATAAATGTTTCGAAATTTTATTTGGGAATAGTAACTCTAATCAAACTTTTTGTCGTTTTGGTTAATTTCATAAATAAAACAAATAGAAGAAAGAACAATCAAATTTTTTGGGAATTTCAATCTATAGATGGAAAACAAATAAAATAAATAAAATTGACAATAACTGTGGAAAGAGATCGAGAGTGTGTGGGATGAGGATTTTTTGGAGAATTTTAGATATTTAAAATCTCCAGGCAATGGGCATAACACTGAAAATGAATTAGTAACAATTGAAAAACTTCTGAACATTTTTATGCCGTATTTCATTGGGATTTTATTTGATGTGAGGGCGAGAAAGTGTCATTTGAACGATGAAATTCCACTTGGATAAGTTTAAAAAGATGGAAATGTTAATTATTCGTGCATAATTTAATAAATTATTGAGTGAGTTGAGTGGTATGTGGATCAAAATGGATTAGAAACCCTTCTCCAGTTATGAGACATTTTCGGAAGAATATACAATGTTTGGCAAAGAAAACCAGTAAGGAAAGCAGTAAAGTCGGACGGGGCCGACTAAATGGTACCCTACACCACTATGGGTATATAAAACAGGACTATTACCATGAAATTGGATGAAATAAAATATGTGATATTTATCTAACTGTGAATCGACTTCAAACGAATATCAATAGGTCATCCTTTGGGCTATGTCTGTACTTCTAGAAAACGCAACTACGTAATTCTATGTTCAATTTTGTATGTTGTGCAAAATTTGATGTCAATCTGAAATATGGAAGTTATATCCAACGAAACTTATCACAGGTTAGGTTATACTAATTTCAGTACGTTTTGTTCCTATCAGCCATATATTGGATCCTTGGTGCGTCAATTACTTGAAATCAATCTATAATGTAAGGGAGTTATATCTAAATCTCAACCTATTTTCTCGAAACTTGGCACACATCAGTCTGGACTAAATTCAGTACGCTATTCCAAATTTCGTGCAAATCCAAAGATATATAGGGACTTTGGTACACCATTTACATTAAATCGGACGAAAATATATATGGGAGCTATATTTACATCTGAACCGATTGTCACGAAACTGAACACACATCATTCTAGACCTAATTCAGTACACTATACCAAATTTCGTGCAAATCGAACAATATATAGGGACTTCGGAACACCATTTACCTTAAATCGGCCGAAAATATATATGGGAGCTATATCTAAATCTGAACCGATTTTCAAGAAACTTGGCACACATCATTCTAGGCCTAATTCAGTACGCTGTGCAAAATTTCGTGCAAATCGACAGATATATAGGGTCTTTAGTGCACCATTTGTATGAAATCGGACGAAACTATATATGGGAGCTATGTCTAAATCTGGACCGATTTTCACTAAACTTGGCACTAAACATCACTTTAGGCTCAATTCAGTATGTTATGGTAAATTTGGTGCAAATCGGAAGATATATAGGGACTTTGGTGCACCATTTACATGAAATCGGACGAAACTATATATGGGAGCTACATCTAAATTTGGACCGATTTTCACGAAACTTGGCAGACATCATTCTAGACTCAAGTCAGTACGTTGTACCAAATTTCGTGCAAATCGACAGATATATAGGGTCTTTAGTGCACCATTTACCTTATATCGGATAAAAATATATGTGGGAGCTATATCTAAATCTGAACCGATTTTCAAGAAACTTGGCACACATCATTCTAGGCCTAATTCAGAACGCTGTGCAAAATTTCGTGCAAATCGACAGATATATATATAGGGTCTTTAGTGCACCATTTACCTTAAATCGGACGAAAATATATATAGGAGCTATATCTAAATCTTAACCGATTTGCTCGAAAATTGGCACACATTGTTCTGGAACTAATTCAGTGCGCTATGACAAATTTCGTGCAAATCGAAACATATATTGGGACTCTGGTGGCCCATTTACCTTAAATCGGACGAAAATATATATATGAGCTATATCTAAATCTAAACCGATTTTTCCCAATTTCAATATGGTTCGTCCTTGGGCCAAATAATTGGGCTGTGCCAAATTTCATCCAAATCGGATAATAAATGCGACCTGTACTGTGTTTACAATTTAACATGGACAGACAGACGGACGGAAATCGATTTAAAAAGTGATTCTATGCATATTTTCAAAAGGAACCATGTGTCTATCTTGTTTCCTTTTGCCTGTTACAAACATATGCACAAAGACATAATACCCTGTACCACAGTGTGGTGAAGGGTATAAAAAGTACACAAAAGGGACATGGGGATAGAATAAAGTGTGGTTGTCTCAGGCAATGATAAGAATGAGTTTAGCTATGGAATTGTCGATAAGAGTAGAACAAATCCAAAGCCAGTGAACGGACGGCCAACCATATGATATCCTATGAAAAATATATCCGGTATTAGCCAATGAAGTATGTCATGCCATCGCTTCTGTCTTTTATTTCAAAGATTTTTCTATTTCATCAATGGCTGTGAGATTCAAGAATGAGTTCAGGGCGTTCAGTATATCCACTAATGTGTGTCTCTAAATCGGAAAGGCACATAAATAAAATAGGGTGAGTAAGGTTGAAAATACATGAATTAACACATGGTTAGGTTCGGATGGATCGATCTATTATACCCTTCAGTATGAGGGAGACATTCAATATACATAAAATCTATCGGTGAATAAATTTTTTACCCACTAAGGTTCCACAATGCCAATTATGTAATGCTCAAGGGAGCATGAGTGAGTTTGTCAGGCTTCTACCGAGCACATTCCCCGGTGCGGGTAGTGAGAAGTTGGATGATCATACTGGATGTATGGGTCTTGCTGGGCCTTGTCTATAAGAATGTAAGATAAGAAGCAGAATGCTAAAGAATTAAGATATGGTGTAGAGCTTAGAGGCGGGTGTCGTTGATCTACCCCTGTGCCATGCGCCATCGTAATCCTGAGAGTATTGATAATCAGAGAGGAAGTGCAATCTCGAGCCAATCTTCTGAGACAAGGTGGAACTTAAACTCAAATTCCGAGCTATTTTAATATAAACCAGTAAGGAACGTAGTATGTAAGTAAAAAGTAATTTAATTTCATTCGGGCAGATTTAGAGTCGATTTATAGCAAAATATAATTTCATGAGACACCCGTTCGAAATTCATATGGAAGCTATGGCTGTATCTGCATGAATTTCATAAAAACGCAATAACGTCACTTATATAAAATCGGACCAATACATATGTATACGTGGGACCTATATCGAAATCTGAGCTGTTTTTTCCGAAACTTATATAGGTACATTGTGCACCCTATATATAAAGTATTTACCTAAAATCAGACGAAAATATATATGATAGCTATACCGAGTCTCACAAAAAATTAGCATACAATTTCGTGCCAATCGAAAGATATATATAGGTACTTTGGTACACCATTTACCTTAAATCATTCTAGACTGAATTCGGTTAGCCAACAGAACTCAAGCGCCGGTCATGTTGATGGTGTGGGCCGCCATAAAAGCCGATGGTCGCTCTCCACTCGTATTAATCGACCGGGGCATCAGAATAAATACCGAAATTATCGCGAAAATATTCTGAAGGGTGTTTTAAAGCCTTGAACACGCAAAAAATTTGGCCGCAGGCCTTGGACATTCCAGCAGGACTCAGCACCTTCGCACTCAGCACGCGCCACCCAAGATTATTTACAAAATTAGGTTCCTCGCTTCATTTCCAGCGAACAATGACCACCAAAATCTCCGGATACCAATCCATTGGACTATTGTGCCTGCAGTATTTTGAAAAGCAAGGTTTGCACAAAAAAATACCAAAGTTCCGATCACATCAAGCAAGCGCTTCGCCGGGAATGGGCCAAAATACCGCAAAGCAACATTCAGGCAAAATTTGATGCTATTTCCGAAATTTTTCGCTCAATAAAATTAAAAAATGTAAAAATTATGGCGTTCGAATTTGTTGCAATTTTTAGTCTCGCCCTGTGTTTGTCTGATTTGAAGTAAATTTTACCCAAAACTCCCAAGGTGTATCTGTAGTGTACCAAACTGATTCTAAAATAGAGAGTGTTAGGTTTCGTTGAAATCGCTTCAGATGCAAATATAGCTCCCATATATATTTTTGTTCGCTTTGAATTAAATGGTGCACCTAGCTCTTAAGGTTTGTCCGATTGAAACTGCTCTGCTCGAGGTGGTACACCACAGTGATATGTCTCTTCAATAAGAAGAAAAATAGGAGATTTCTAAAAAAATCATATATCTAGGGTTCATCCTAGGCAGAAAACTTAACTGGAAAGACCACTTACAAGACCGGATAGTTAAAGCCCACAGATTCTAGTCCTTCTGCAAAAGAGCTGTAAGCTCTAACGGAGTTTTAATCCAAATATAATACACTAGATCTGGAAGTTATTGTAACAATGCTGACATACTCCTCGGTAGTCTAGTGAACATCAACCGACAAAAAACTTTATGTAAAATCGTTACCCAAAGTCCAGAGAACATGATGACTATGTATATGTGGGGTAATGAGGGCAATACAACCAACAAGAGCTTTGGGGACTATATTGTACATACATCCAATTGAAATCCCAAAAAACTATGAAGCGGACGACTCAGCTACGAACGAGTACATCGACATCGGACACAATAGACCGCATTAAAATATATTATAGACCCCAATCGGATCCTCAATTAGTAATTTTGGTTCGGACCGAATACCTGACATAACATGTGAAGCTATGATACTAGACAGGGACTAATGGGATAGGGGAACACTAATAAGCATGCTTCTGGTAATTGTTGTTACACAGAAGTTTCCCAGCTAGCTGGGAAGTCGGGAATGACATTTTTCTAGAAGATCCAAGAACCGACATTTTACTTCGCCTACCAGATCAAAATACGAACAGGCGGAGGTTCAGGCTATAACGTAGTATCTGAACAGGTTTAGTGCAAACTGTGGTCTGAATATAATAAACATATATGTACATAAAACCCTAAATAATTTCTGGCGGCGGAAACCAACGATGGGACTGACACAAAAAATTAATTTTATTTATGGAATCTTGAGCGAGTGACGCTTTATTCCTAGCCGCTTTATAAATATATCGTAACATGGAATCGAAGTATCCGATGTACTAAATTTCGATCACTTCGGATAATCCGTTCGCTTCATATAAGATGGCAAAAAGAAAAAAAATATATGTTTTTAATAAAAATATTAGTTTGTGTATAAAACTTACAATTAGATTTACTTATAAATATATAAAATGGGTTAAAAAGTACTTAAGTACGACCAGGTCAAATTTCTGGTACGAAGCGAAAAATCTTGGGATCTTTATATAAGAAACATAGCAAAGAAGTAGACCTATGTCGACTATATTTTCCAAAGATATTTTGCAACCTATAGGCCACAAGGAATTGAAAGTTGCAGCCACATTTGAGGGCAAATTTTCGTAAAATTAAACCAGTAAGGAAAGTAGTATTATAAATTATGCCAAATTTCGTGCAAATCGAAGGATATATAGGGACTTTGGTGCATCATTTATATAAAATCGGACGAAACAATAGAGCTACTATAGAGCTATATCTAAATCTGGACTGATTTTCACGAATCTTTACAGATATCACACTACGCTCAATTAAGTACGTTATGCCGAATTTCGTGCAAATCGAAAGATATATAGGAACTTTGCTGCACCATTTAAATTTTATCGGACGAAAATATATATGGAAGCTATATCTAAATCTGAACCGATTTTCAGGAAACTTAACACACATCAGTCTATACCTAATTCATTGCGCTGCGCCATATTTCGTACAAATCGAAAGATATATAGGGACTTTGGTGCACCAGTTACATTCAATCGGACGAAAATATATATGGGAGCTATATCTAAATCTGAACCGATTTTCAGGAAACTTAACACACATCAGTCTATACATAATTCATTACGCTGTGCCAAATTTCGTGCAAATCGAAAGATATTTAGGGACTTTGGAGCGATTTTTCCCAATTTCAATAAGGTTCGTCCTTGGGCCAAATTAGTGAAATATGCCAAACTTTATCCAAATCGGCCCAGACCGACATACGTAAATCGACTCAGAAAGTGATTCTATGCATGTTCTCAAAAGGAACCTCGTTTCCTTTTGCCTGTTACACACATAGGGTATGATGAAAAGGTGGACCTCTTTATAGAAACATAGAAAATACCAAAATTTAATAATTAAAGTTTTTGGGAAATAATTCGTTTGGAAAATATGTCTAAAATCCTGAAACTACCGAAAATGTGCGCAGTTATACAGTTTTTCCTGCTAAGATTCGGACTTTTTATCTATTTCAATGAAATTTTATAAAACATATTTTGTTTTAATTTACAAGAATACATATTGATCAATGTTTTAAGAATATAGGTGACAAAAATGACAGATTATAGATATGGATGACAGATAGAGGACATAAATTGCCAGTTAAAAAAGATGATTGTCCTACAAAAAAGAGGACGTATGGTCACCTTAGAATATGCCTAGTATGCATATTCGTATGCTTTGATAATGCAAACTTCTTTCAATTCTGATTTTCATTTAAAATAGACTTAAATTTAAAATAAATATTTTGAAAATAAAATATTGTTTAAATCCAACGAAAATAATTACAGTTACTTATCAACTGGTAGCTGCAACAGCAGAACGAACCAAAAAAGCAACAAAACTTTGTTACAATTGCCAGTGACAATATCACAGACAATGATAAATCCGCCTTCTGCTCTTTATTTATTTATAAGCAGATAATGCACTCAGTCACAACTCTCGCTCGTATGGTATGGTGGAGTTGCAACAGCTACAGCAGCAGCAGCATGCATTTTGCAAGCCATAGACTTGTAAAGAAATCGGCAAAAAAAAAACACACAATTACAACAACAAAAACAACAGCTCTGTACAAGTGGTAGTATCACAGATACATCTGTTCCTATTGTCGTCATTGGTACTTTTGTTTATTTATTAATATCAATTAAATTTACAACAATAGTATTAAAGTCCTGCACACACCAACACACATATGCACTCTCAAACACATACACACATGTGTATGTGTGAGAAGCATGCATATGGAAGTAAATTCCCTGCACTTTATAACTAAGTATATGTGTATGAGTGTGTAAAATGTAGTACACTTGTAATTTGCGCGTGTGTGTGTGCATGTGTGTTAGTTAGTTAATATAACTTCGAATACAATTCACATGGATATGCATTTTCCCAAGCTGTGAATGTGGGTACCCAGTAGAAAGTGTCTTGCAGACAACATTAACGAATCGTGCAAGACAATGGCAATTCCTTGAAGACACATTGCAGACAACAATGTGAGATCCTTGACGAAATTTTCACACAAGTGTCGCAGTATTCATGCAAGACAACTTGGGCGACAAGGTAAGCGAAGTTGTCGTTGACGACAACAACGGCGACAAAACTCCCTACTTTTCGTTGACGACTATCATCGACTATGTCGTTTACACAGTCGTTGACGACTGAATACCCATTGTCATCAATCATACCCCATTAAAAATTCAAATAAAAATATACATATGTATATGTACATATACGTAATTTATTATATAACAAGAATTATACATTGCATTTACGTTTATAATAATATAAATAAACACATTACATGATAAGTTGTCGAGATGATTTTCTCCATTTTAACATCATCTGTAAAGAAACAACAACATTAAAACGCTTTAAAATATGAAACATCTTTCAGATATTACTTACAATATTTCAGCAATTGTCATTTATTTGCCCCATCCTAAGTGTAAAAGAAAGCATTTAAGAAATGATACAAATAATTATATATTCAGTTAAGCTTACCTATTTTAACCGAGATTCTTAATTCTTATATATTTAAATTTAACCTAAATTTCTTATATATTTTTTCAGAAAAATTTTTCTCTTCGTTTCTGTCAATATTTCATAGTACACTCGATTCAGACTATTTTTGTTTTGTTTTCATATTTCGAGAAGAACGACATTTTCGACGACATAAATTTCGTCAACGTTTCGTCAATGAAATTGTCACGCAAGAGAGTATTTTCTACTGGGTATGTGTCTGTGTTGAACTGCCACCACTACAACTACACTAGCACATTCACAAAAATCAACTACAAATTTACCAACTATTCTATGAGAAGAAGTTGGCTGTGCTGATGATGATGGCCCTACTATTGCAATTGCTACTGCCACAAACACAAACACAGACAATCAGTCAGTGTCATGAACAGATATCCTTCCTTCCGACCAGAGCTGTAGAGTCGAGTCGAGTTTTGTTATAATAACATTAAAGTGTGGTAGCTCTGCACACCCACGAACAGTTGTATTCAGTGTCATTCTCTTCTTCTTTACCTTCACTCTCTCTCTCTCTCTGCGAACATTTGTTTGTTTATTTATTTATGTATGTGCTTTTGTTGTTGTTGTTGGTGTAGTAGTTATTGCATTGGTGACAGCCTCAACAGCTAGTATTATTGCAATGACAACAACAGCAGCAGTAACAACAATGCCACTGCTGCAACTATAACAGCTTTATGGGTGAATTGCTGCTGCAAGCCAAGTTAAATTTGTGTGCAAAATTAAAGGCAATAAAATCGTCAGGACGAACATTTCAGAACAGATATATTTTTAAAGTTGAAATTGATTTTTTGGAAATATAAGAATGGATACTTACGATGCATTCGGGGTAAGTACTCCGGGAAAGAACGATCGTTTGTTATTGAGGGGAACCTGGGTGTATACTTCCTTCTCGAAGATTTGGCAAAGGACTTATGAGGGGTTACTGGAGCGTCAAACGTAAAGAGCACTGGATTTGGAAGAAATATATTTGAAGATTACGAGCACCCCCTAGGGTTAAATAGAACTCAGGGGTTAGGGATATCTCAAAATATAAAACACAACAGATTAAGATGACCAAGTATAGGGGAAACAATGTTTACGAACACCTCATACGGTTAAATGTGGGGACTCAAGAGTTACAGTCACCTCACAGGGCTTCGCAAAACGGGAACGGTGGAGACAAAAGGGCTGCGAGCACCCCATAGGCTTAAATGCGATGACCAAAGGATTTAAATATCTAAGTAGCGAATACGTAAGGGTTGGGTACATCTCATACGGATAGGCACGAGAACCCAAGGAGGAGTAAATCGGAAGGACATCCCTAAAAATTCAACATTTGGCGAATGGAAGCTGCGATTTTATCCAAACTTTACCGGCCCATTATCATTAACAAGCTTAGATGAAACCCGAAGGTAGAACCCATCAGTCCTCTCTTTTTTTATACCTCCCCCACAAGGGGTCAATATTTTATAAATTTGTGAATTTATTTTGAAGAGGATTGAATTACCGATTTATTTAACATTAAATCCAAAAACCTATAAACACATATACCTTATTAAAAGCGAATAATAAAACCTGTCTGTATTTTCGAAGACCTCCGTAAACCATAGGCTGAGGGTATATATCTCTCGGCAACAACGAGGTTCGAGGTATACTTCCTTCTCGACTGTTTGGCTTATATTGATCTATAAGGTAATGCCTTAGAGTGTCAATCGCCAATGGCAACGTACTCTTTATAGGATGAGGATGATGACAGACTAAGATATTTTATTCAAGGGTTTTTAGCATCTTCTAAGGTTAAACGTGAGGACCCAGGTGGTTTAAACAAACACATGTCCAATATTAGGACATACGCTTAAGCCTGTAAGTGGCCTGTTGTGCGCTCAAGAAAAGGAAGAAAGATAGAAAAAATCATCTTTGGATTTGATTGTCTTAAAGATCTAGGAATTCTGTTTTGTTTGTGAAGTCCTTCAGTTTTTATACCCTTCACCACACTGTGGTACAGGGTATTATGTCTTTGTGCATATGTTTGTAACAGGCAAAAGGAATCGAGATAGACGCATGGTTCCTTTTCAGAATATGCATAGAATCACTTTCTGAGTCGATTTACGTCCGTCCGTCCGACTGTCCGTCCATGTATTTTTGTGAACAAAGTACAGGTCGCATTTATTATCCGATTTGGATGAAATTTGGCACAGCTCACTTATTTGGCCCAAGGACGAACCCTATTGAAATTGAGAAAAATCGGTTCAGATTTAGATATAGCTCACGTATATAGTTTCGTCCGATTTAAGGTAAATGGGACACAAAAGTCCTTATATATCTCTTGGACGAAATTTGGTACAGAGTACTGAATAAGGTCCAAAATGATGTGTGCAAAGTTTAGTGAAAATCGGTTCAGATTTAGATATAGCTCTCATATATAGTTTTGTCCGATTTTGTATAAATTGTGCACCGAAGTCCATATATATCACTCGATATGCACGAAATTTGGTACCGGATACTGAATTGAGTCTAGAACGATGTGTGTCAAGTTTCGAGAAAATCGGTTCAGATTTAGATATAGCTTCCATATATATTTTCGTCCGATTTAAGGTAAACGGGGCACCAAAGTCCCTATATCTCTTGCGATATGCACGAAATTTGGCATAGGATAGAGATTAAATTTTAAACAGTGCAGCATACCGAATAGCGTGTGTCAAGTTTGCTTTAAATCGATTTACACAAATCTGTCCCACTGTGCGCAAACGACTCTTAACTTGCCCAAATCAAATGAAATTTAGCATAGGATCCAGAAAGTACTAAAAATCACATATTTAAGTTCGTTCAATTTCATGTCAAAATTCCTTCAAAAAGGCGACGTCTTTTCGGATACATACCGCGGGTATGAGGTGCCCCTGGATCTGTCGATCCAGCCTGACAGTTGGTGTTGCCCCCTGGGGTGCTTCGTGGGTGTTGTGGTTTCGCCCCTCACCAAGGGCAAGAGTGTACCTTATACATGCTCTCCGATTAGTACATTACTTCTGTGCTGGTGCGCGCATTTCCGTCTGTGGCTCAGCCACTGTGAGGTAGGCCAATAGGCAGGTACTCACATTAAATCTCTCAAGATACTGTCTATCCATCTGTCTTGCCGGCTGGTGCTCACAATAATTCTCGAAGGATGTAACTGATTTCACTCAAACTTTGCAAATTGTAATATTTTTTCCAAACTTAAATCAAGTTCGAAGATGGATAATATCTGTCTGTGCATCTTCTCCACAAAGTGTAAACATTTAAAACATTTGTAAATCCAATATCTGTCGAATGGAATGCCCGCTTTGATCCAAACATCGTTATATGTTTCCCACACCTGGATCAAACCTGCTCGCAAAGGGAATTGAGTATACTATTGGTCTAAACCTAGAGGACCTTAATATTTATTTTATAGGACCATCAACTATCGAACTTCCTCTACAAATGACAGGGTAAGTGTTCACTACATACAATAAAACGTAGTCGGAGGGTATATATCTGTCGGACAACAAAGCCATTTTTACCTGTTATCCTCTAACAGTATAGTTGGACGGGTCCGACCATACGATATCCTACACAACTATCACTGAACGGATCTATATTCCGAGCCAGGGCACTATAGACCGATTAGAGGTCCACAGCTCCTCTGTGGGTTCTTTTCGAATCATGTTTTCCTTTTTTATTTTACACAAAAAGTTTTGATTCAGCCATTCTAATATGTTGGTCAGATCGATGGAAATCTGGGATGCTCGGCTTGTATTTGTAACATTAAGAGCGACCAGACAAAAATAAAGTTTTTGGTCCATTTCATCCCTCGAATATCTTCTGATCATCATCGAAAATTATCCTAGACCATAACCGGATCCTCATGCAAAATTTTCTACACGCATAACTACCACATTCAACTGAAATGTTATTAATTTAAAGGTCAAGCACTCCTCTTGGATATACTATCAACTTCTTGGGTATATGTCCGTCAGGAGTAAATATATACGCCATAGAATACAAAATTTGACATTTTTTACACATGGGTCTGTTTGACCCCCTAAATGTGTGATATTCGGCTCGTAATTGTGGCCTCTAGAGCGACTAGGAAAACAATTCGGGGCTTTGGACAGAACCACATTTTATGGGGGACTATATTAAAACATGTTCCTATATCGAACAATTCACGAACCCAGAAATATGTGGGTGTGGTAGTAACAAGAGAAACGAAGAGTAGTAACAAGAGAACCCAAGAACCCCGTACTTTAAATGACAGCATTTTTAGTTGGAAATGGGGCTTTATCAAAACGGAGGCCAATCATAAAACTTTACCGCTAACACGAATATACATTCGAAGAGCCCCTTTTAATAGAGGAGGTATCTTTGTTGCAAAATTGTATTTATTCCGATATTAGAATTGAAAAACTCTATCCATTGATGTAAAAAATATTCTATATATTATTGCGACAGTTTCTTCCTAAAAGTAAAAATTCCAGTTAAACAACATTTAGGAATACCAAAACACTCTTCGAGGAATACAAATGACAATTTCATTGGAATATAACAAACCGTCCAAAATTAAATATTTTTGTTTGCATTC
>NW_026877165.1:0-21397 GCF_032173495.1 Musca vetustissima | reverse complement strand
ACCCAGTCTCTATCGTTTGGAAAATAAATGTTTCGTTAGTTTAGCTTAGTTCATGAATACGTATTAAAGGGGGGGGGTCATGTTTTTGCAGTGAGTGATAAATGTGTAGACGTGTGTGTTCATATGTGTGCATTAATATTCGAGTGGGTGCAAAATGATATTGAAAAGAAAATAAAATCGATATGAAATTGGAGGAGACTATTTCTGGGAGGTGGATTTTTATTGACAGTTTTTAATTTAAATTGGGTTAGGTTCGTGAATAGGGGGAAGGGGAAGTTGAATAATTTATTTTTTAGAAGAAGTCCGGGGTTCTGAGCTTTCATAGTTTATAGCAAATTTTATATACCTTCTACACCAGAGGACTCTGAACAGCTCGACTATGCCCACGGAATCATCACCTGTGCTTCTATGGCTAGGAGACCTGCAAGAGATCTTCAATAGCTGGAAGACATTCAATAGCTCTCCTATAGTTAGAAGACCCACCGATAGCAATTCTAAGGATATGGAATCTTTAAGAGGTCTCCCATAGCAAGAAAAGCTTCAACATATGACTTGAGAATCTTTAACAGTTCTTCTATAGCTAAAATAACTCCAATATATCTCCTGTGATTAGATATTCAACAGGTTTTCTATAGCTAGGAGACCCTCAACATCAGTTTTATAGCTAGGAGAACTTCTAAATCTCTTATATAACCTTCAAAAGTTCTCTCATAGATAGAAGACCTTTAACAGCTTTCCTATAGGTAAAGACCTTCAACAGCTCTCCTATAGATAGCATACCTTCAACAGCTCTCAATAGCCAGAAGATCTTTAGGAGCTCTCCTATAGCTTCAGCAGCTATAGCTAGAAGACATTTAACTGCTCACCTATAGCTTGAAGACCTTTAACAGCTCTCCTATAGCTAAAATGCTTCAGCAGCTATTCCGCAGCTCTCCTATAGCCAGAAGATCTTAAAGAATTATCCTATACGTAGAAGATAGGTAGAACAGCTACCCTATAGTTAGAAGACCTTTAACAGCTCTCCTATTGCTAGAATACCTTCAACAGCTCTCCTACAGCCAGAAGATCTTCAGGAGCTCTCCTATAGCCAGAAGACCCTCAACAGTTCTCCTATAGCTTCAACAGTTATAGCTAGAAGACATTTAACTGCTCGCCTATAGCTTGAAGACCTTTAACAGCTCTTCTATAGCTAGAATACCTTAATCAGCTCTCCTACAGCTAAAGGACCTTCAACAGCTCTCCTATAGACAGAATACTTTCAAGAGCTCTCCTATAGCTAGAAGCCCTTCAACAGCTATCCTATAGCTAGAAAACCTTCAACAGATCTCCTATAGCTAAAATACCTTCAGCAGCTCGCCTGCAGCTAGAAGACCTTCAAGAGCTCTACTATAGCTAGAAGACCTTCAACAGGTCTCCTACAGCTAGAAAACCTTCAACAGATCTCCTATAGCTAGAAGACCTTCAACAGGTCTCCTATAGCTAGAAGACCTTCAACAGCTCTCCTATAGCTAAAATACCGTCAGCAGAAAAAACTAGAAAACTTTCAACATATCTCCTATAGCTAGAAGATCTTCAACAGTTCTTCTATAGCCAAAATACCTACAGCAGTTTTCCTGCAGCTAGAAGACCTTCAACAGCTCTTCTATAGCTAGAAGACCTTCAAGAGCTCTCCTATAGCTAGAAGACTTCTAACAGCTCTCCTATAGCTAGAATATCTTTAAGAACTCTCCTATAGCTAGAAGACCTTTAACAGCTCTTCTGTAACTAGAAGATCTTCGACAGCTCTCCTATTGCTAGAAGACCGTCAACAGCTCTCCTATAGCCATAAGACATTAAAGAGCTCTCCTATAGTTAGAAAGCTTAAACATCTCTCCTATAGACAGAAAACCTGCAAGAGCTCTCCTATAGATAAAATACCTTCAGCAGCTCTCCTGCAGCTAGAAGACCTTTAAAAGCTCTCCTATTGCTAGAATACCTTCAACAGCTCTCCTATAACTAAAAGACATCCAACAGCTTTCCTTAAGCTAGAAGACCTTCAGCAGTTCCCCTAAAACTAGAAGACCACTGACAGCTCTCCTAAGACCGGAATACCTTCAGCAGTTCTCCTATAGTTAGAAGACCTCCAGAAGCTTTTCTATAGCTAGTACACCTTCAATAGCACTTCTACAGCCAGAAGACCTTCAACAACTTTTCTAAACCCAGAAGTCCTCCAACAGCTCTTCTAAACACAGGGGAACTGCCTACCTCTCTTATATGTAGAAAACATTTAACAGAACTTCTAGGGCCCGATAACTTTTAACAGTCTTCATAATTTTAAGGTGTAAATTTCTCTCTTCTTCAGCTCTGGGGTACTTATTTGCCCCATGTTGTATTTTAAAAATTCCAAAATGTCTTCTTATCCCTTAACCCACCTTATTACACCATTTAATAACCCCAAACGCATTAATATTGGTCATTATTATGGTTATATATTATTGTATATACATACATAGATCCAACTAAAATTTTATGCAATTCCCTGGCCTGGTATATTTAACTCCTGTTTCTGTCTGTTCCCTATGTTGCTGCTAATGCTATTGTTGTTGTTTGTGTGACGGCTAAAAACACACAAAAATATTCGCAAAATCTATAAATCAGTCAAAAATGTCAAATATAAATTATTTTTGGTGTAGACAGAGTGTATGCCACATAAATGCCTTTAAATAGACATTGTGTTAAAACAACAACACTAACAACAACAACAACAGGAACACCAAAACAGACGCATAGCCAGGCTTATGGCTCCCTAGCCTTTAGTTTTGTGTTTCAACAAATGAACAACATTTGCATACGACATGCAACATCGACCGGACTTGGGGATGGACATTAACATGAGGATAAAATAAAAATTGTTAATAAGGGGTTCAAAAATGTATATAACTTTTCTAATGTCCGAAATGAGGATATAAATTCTTATATGGAAGGGGGTCATTAAGAGGGGAGGGGGTAACTCAAGTGGTTTGGGGATATAGAGAAATATTTAATATTGAATATTTTTTAATATAGTAGACCATCAGCAAAAGGTAGATATCCTTAGAAGTCCTCCAAGAGCCCTTATAAAGCAAGGGAATAATAGACAGCATCTTCAGACCTATAGGACCTTTGACGACCTTGGATTAAAAAGTTCTACAATTATAAACCTCAAAAATCTCTTCAATAAATAGCAGACCTTTAGCTTTCTACAGGAATTTGACGATCACTAACACTTATTTATAAAGCGAGAGGAGGAATTTTTACACCTCATCTGAAGCTGAATTGCCTTCAATAGCCTTCTATAACTAGAGAACATTAGGCGACTAGGAGACAATTCCCTGGCTAGAAGACCTTCAAAAGTTAGCCCACAGCTAAAGAACATTATACAGCACTTTTATGATTACAAGACCTACAACAACTCGTTTATTGTTTGAAGACAGCTCTTCTATACCTAGAAGACCTCTGACAGCTCTCATATACTATATAAAGACCTTCAACAAGACCATCCATTTTGTGAACAGTTTTTCTGTGACCTTATATAGCTAGTTTATAGGTAGAGAACCTTCTACAGCTCATCTATATCTACTTATATTGCGTATAGTGTTCACCAAGGTTGTGGAATTAAGGAAATTTCGTGAACGACTTCTTCTGATATAATTTTGATCCTATAAATAATCGCAGAATCCTCGAGAAGAGAGCCCTAGGAAAAACAGGTATCTTTGCTACTTTGCTATAAATAATCGAAGAATCCTCGAGAAGAGAGCCCTAGGGATAATATTTATCTTCGTTGTACTAACACTATATATCCCCGGGTGAGAGATCTTATTCCGATAAGTAAATTCTACGAACCATATCGATCGATCAACCAATTCAATCAGTAATTCAAGACAACAATATTAATGGCTTTGTGGAGGTGGTCAAAAGCAGGGAAAAGTACTGGTTAATTTGTTCATCAAAACAAATGTCTGTCTCTAGTAGAGGGATTTGTGGAATCGCACCTACTTTAAGGTCTCTGAGAACTTTTTATACCCTTCACCACACTGTGGTACAGGGTATTATGTCTTTGTGCATATGTTTGTAACAGGCAAAAGGAAACGAGATAGACACATGGTTCCTTTTGAGAATATGCATAGAATCACTTTCTGAGTCGATTTATGCATGTCCGTCCGTCCGTCTGTCTGTCCATGTTAAATTGTAAACAAAGTACAGGTCGCATTTATGATCCGAATTGGATGAAATTTTGCACAGGTCACTTATTTGGCCCAAGGACGAACCCTATTGAAATTGTGAAAAATCGGTTCAGATTTAGATATAACTCCCATATATATTTTTGTCCGATGTACGGACTTTAGTCCCTGAAAATCTTTCGATTTGCACGAATTTTGGCATGAATTAGACTTCGAAAGATGTGTACCCAGTTTCGTGAAAATCGGTTGAGATTTAGATATAGCTCCCATATATAGTTTCGCCCGATTTTAGGTAAATGGTGCACCAAAGTCCCAGAAAATCTTTCGATTTGCACGAATTTTTGCATAGCGTACGGAATTAAGTCTAGAAAGACGTGTGATAAATTTCGTGAAAATCGGTTCAGATTTAGATATAGCTCCCATATATAGTTTCGCCCGATTTTAGGTAAATGGTGCACCAAAGTCCCTGAAAATCTTTCGATTTGCACGAAATTTGACATAGTAATGAATTCGGTCTTAAATGATGTGTGTTAAGTTTCCTGAAAATCGATCAAGATTTAGATATAGCTCCCATATTTCTTTTCGTCCGATTTTACACAACATTGACACAAAATTTTGCACAACGTTTATATAGCTTTTATATATATTTTCGTCCGATTTTAAGTAAATGGTACACCAAACTCTTCATGGTTATCAGATATTTAAAAAAATGGAATCATTACAGTGTTCAAATAATAACGGAGATAACTTGATTTCAGATTTTGAAAGCTTCGCCATGCTTTCCATTTCAATTACCTGTAATTTACGTATTTTTCAATAAAATTTGCTATACTGTGGCTTTCGGCGTGTTTAATCCTTGACTCAGGGCTAAAGTCAAGCACATTAAAAAGAATTTACCTTGGACCCAATCCGTTTCAGATAATTTCTAGAAATTTCAAAATATTTATTTCTAATGATGGTACATACACTTCGATATGGCAAAAATGTACATAATCGAAATGGCGGACATTCAAATTGTCTTGGTGCCAAATCCGTTTCAGAGTCAATTTCAATCTATCTGGTAAGCTCGATAGCTTTCGAAGATGTACCCTCTGGTATTATCCCCACAACATGATTGCGATTTTTAAATAAATTTATTTATCTTCTCCACAAAACTATCAAAATTTTAAAACTTGTAAATCACCGTTAAAGGTGTCAGAGTGCAACCGCACTATGCTTTATATTAATGCACTATCAGATCATTCATCACAAACTCTTTCAGGGTGACTCAAGATTCGTTATCAGTGTTAACCCGCGCGGAATGTTCCAATTCCGTGCTAAATGTTTCAGTGAGGATTGCATTATCGGCTTCATCTAAGTCGTCAGAGTATGCAGTCCTAGATTCGTGCGATAATAATTTATCCCAATACCCCACATAGTATTGAACCCGGTAAGAGTCTCAAAACTTCCTCTTATTGAAAAATGTGGTTGGCTACTATGCGGAAGCTAAGATAAATCTACAGACTCACGGGTATTTCAACATCTAATGGAAGTTTTAATCTGATCCACAGTGCAAAAATACGATAGCAGATATACGCTTATTTCAGGGACTGAAATTTAGTACCCCATAGTATATTATCCTTTGGATGGCGAAGGGTATAAATTTCCTTTTCAGAACCATTGAAGGCAACACACGATGTAGCAACTTCCCCTTCTAACTTGTAGATGATTAGTTATCATTCATTAAATCGCATGAGGATACGTCACATAATTTCGCTACAAAAATATTATTTGAAATAGAGATAAATACGATTTACCATTTTTGTAGTACCGATTTGTCACATTTTTAATTCCCCCAAAAAATTCTTCTATTCACGATCCCAATTTGTCTACGTTAGCTTGTCGAACATTTATAAAGCGGACATAACAACTACCTTGCCACTACAGACAGCTTGTCATGTCCGCTTCATGTACTTAGCTGCTGTTTATGCCTTATATAAACAATTATAATTTCTTTAAATAAATTCCAAATAAACAAACATTCCTCCTCACTTTAAAGCCTAATTAATATTCTCAATACCGCGTTCATCAAATATTACGACAAATCAAATCCATGTGGCTTGGACTTGTCAATTTTTATTGTGTTCCCGGTATTTTTTGGCATTGTTATGAACTTCTCACCCTTTTTTTGGAAGTTCTGTTTGGTTGGCGATCATAAAAGTATTTTTTTATGACACCTATGTGGTGTGGTTGTTTGTGCTGTTGTTGTTTGATTCTTGTTATGACCAAAATACCATTAATTGTGTTTGGATTTTTTTGGGTTGGATTTTATTAAAATTACTTTTTTAATGCCTAAAATTTCTTAATAAAGTAATAAAACGAAAAAGAAATAATAATGCTACAATAAAGTGATTAATAAGTAACAATAAATAAATAAATAAACAAACATTAAAATGAGAGGAAGAGAGAGAGAGAGAGAAAACAATACTACAAAAAATAAAAAACACATGTATTTATATACATATTAGCTATGAGGGTGGAGGGGTGGAGAGGGCTGTAGAGGAATTAAATATTTTTTTAAGAAACCCAGTAAAAACGGTATTATATTCGGGCCTCTCCATAAGATGCGCATTCAAAATAATTCAAATTGGTCGGGATTTTTATATGGGGCGGGATCTATACCCTGAGACATAGGTTTACATTCTAAAGATTCTGTGAAGAAGTTGGTTACCACCAAAAGCAAATGATATACCAAATTACATCGGAAATTACATAAGAAATAGCAAATTTGGTTGGCTAAAACCTTAAGAAACTGAAAATGGTATCTGTAAATATGGGCTATGTTAAAACATGGACCTATTAAGAAAACTATTTGTGAAGATATTTTTTACCTTGCAAGAAATGGGATTGAAAAATGCCGCAACTTGGAAAAATAAGGCTAAAACCTTAGACAACCAGAAAATTGTGCGGGACCTTTCTTGGGGCCCATGTCAAAACATGGACCTGAGGACGTTTTATCGAAGACCAGAATCTCTTTTTGTCGAAGATCAAAAGTATCATGCAAAAATGTTTTGAACTCCAAGAACTCGGAATGCTTAATGCAGCCTCTTCGGATGAAAATGCAAATAATTAAAATGGGGCAGCTCTTTGGGGCCAATGTCAAACCATGGACCATATCGAACCTTTTCTACAAATATGTTTTCACCCTATAAGAAGCCGGAATGCTAACTGCAGCCAGATTAATTATAAAATGTTCTGGAGGTAAACAAAATATTTAAAATAGCTTCCCTCAAATAACGGCTATGCCAAAACACACACCTATTTCGAACATTTCATGCAAAGATGTATTCAACCCTCCAAGAACCCGAAATTGTTTTTGGTTAGAACTTGGAGGTCTTCCTATAGAAGACATGGAAAAGAGCTACCTGTCTTCTTATAGAAGAGCTGGAGTAGTTCTTATAGAATATCTGGAGGTCTTCTTATATAAAATCTGCAGTGTTTTTAGAAGAGCTGGATGTATTCCTATAGAAGCGCTGGAAGTCTTCTTATAGAATATATGGGGGTCTTCTTATAGACGATCTGTAGGTATTCCTATAGAAGCGCTGGAGGTCTTCTTCTAGAAGAGCTGGAGGTCTTCTTCTAGAAGAGCTGGAGGTCTTCTTCTAGAAGAGCTGGAGGTCTTCTTCTAGAAGAGCTGGAGGTCTTCTTCTAGAAGAGCTGGAGGTCTTCTTCTAGAAGACCTGCAAAAGAGCTGTCTGTGTTCTTATAGAAGAGCTGGAGGAGTTCTTATAGAAGATCTAGAGGTCTTCTTATATAAAATCTAGAGTTTTTTATAGAAAATCTGGAGGCCTTCTTATGGAAGAGCTGGAGGTAGAGCTCGAGATTTTCTTATAGAGGAAAATACCCTCTTGAGGTCTTATGTAAAACAAAGCTTCTTTGTATGTCTTCAAAAAGTAGCCCATTTGAAAGTCTTCTATAGGATAAAGCCTCTTTGTAGGTCTTCTGTACAAAACGATCTATATTGATGATTTTCATTGAAAGCCTTCTGTAGAGGACGATTTATCTGGAGGACTTCTAAGGAAGGAGGCCGCTTTGGATATCTTCTGTAGAAGCTTCGTTTTGGAGATCTTCCATAAAAGTCCACTTTTTCGGAGGTCTTCCATGAAAGAAAATCTCTTTGTTGGTGTTCTATATCTACAATGGAGATGAGGCCTCTTAGGAAATGTACCTCTTAGGAGATCCTATATGAAAAGCATACCTATTTGGGGATGTGTAGAAGACAATCTCTTTAGACATCTACCTTCTTTAGAGGTCTTCTGCAAAGGAATTCCTTTTTGGAAATGTTCTATAAAATAAGACCTCTTTAGAGTTTTCCTTTAAAAGAAGATCCAATTGAAGGAGAAATTATTGGTGGTCTTCCATAAATGGTGGCCCCTCAGAAGGTTTTCTTTAAAGGACAACCTAAATATCGCTCTTGATTTTTTTTTTATAAACCAAAACTTTTGTCGCATGCCCACTATTGAAGAATACTCCGGTCGAAGACATCCTCTGGGAGATATTGTATTGGAAGAATTTGGTTTCGGAGTCCTTAAATGGAACATGCCTCCTGTCGGACTCCTCTCGGAGGTCTTCTAAAGAAGAATACTCCCGACAGAGGATTTCTATGGTGGTGTATTTCTTTGTCGGTTCTATATAAAAAAGCAAATATTTTTAGGTCTTCGTTGTATAAAAATAACCCTTTTGAGGTATTCTGTAGGAAATTTTCTATGAAATAAATTTTCTATGAAATAAGGACCCGCTGTTGGACTTTAAAATTGTATTTACAAATTTCGTAAAGTCTTTTCCTCTCCTTCAGTGAGAGGAATTTTTATTTAAGATTTTTTTTGAGTATTTGTTTATATTGAATTCCTTTTTCAAGGGGTAGTATTCTTTTATAAATTATCTTCAGTGCCGTTTTTATTTTCAGAAGACCCCCAAGGGCCACAGAAAATCTCTATTTATCTCTTCTTTTAAAGTATTTTGCTATGGAATACTTTAAGTTCAGATTTTCTCATCTTCTGGCGAAGAACTTCAGTGAGGACCTCTTCCATATATAAACGAAAACTTTTGTCGCATGCTCACTATTAAAGAATACTCCGGTCGAAGACATCCTCTGGGAGATATTGTATTGGAAGAATTGGGTTTCGGAGTCCTTAAATGGAAGATGGCTGCTGTCGGACTCCTCTCGGAAGTCTTTTTAAGGAGAATACTCCCGACAGAGGATTTCTATGTGGTGGGTTCTATATAAAAAGAAAATATTTTTAGGATCTTCGTTGTATAAAAATAACCCTTTTGAGGTATTCTGTAGGAAATTTTCTATGAAATAATACCTTATAGAACCCGCTGTTGGACTTTAAAATTGTATTTACAAAATTTCGTAAAGTCTTTTTCCAAAATCATCAAATAAAAATTAAAGTTTTATGCAATTTTTTATAGGAAGCCACACATCCATTCAAACATGACGACACGCCGTTCACCACCCCACAGTTTCATTGTCCTTAAAACAAAGGAACAAATCTCTTCACATTCTACGACAAAAAAAGAACACACAAAATCTAAAAATAATTTGATTTAAAAACTTTAGAATACAAAATAAAATGTACAGTACAAAGTACAAAACCATTCTGCAGGATAACCGGAGAGCAATGACATAGACTTGGAGAAAACAGAGAAAAAAAAATAAAACAAAGGCATGGACCAAAAAAACGTGTTATTTTGTTCGAAACAGTTGAAATAATAAAAAATAAATAAAATAATAGAAAACGAAACAAGAACAACAAACTGGTCTTTTAAAAAACCCAAAGCATAGCCATGTTTCCCAACAATTTGTAGCCAAAAACAAATCGCAGTGGTACCGCCGGAGACAGCAGCATCCCTAGAATTGCTGATGATGATAAAGATGTGCCTGGAATGTCTTCGACACAAAATTGACAAACGACATTCTTTTCGAAGCACGAGAAACAAAACAAAATCTCCCCTCCATCGAAAAATAGTCTCAATCCGCAATACTCCCGCTCGGGATCCACTGCCGCCACCATCACCGCCACAGCATGTGTCATCACTTAGCTTTGGCTCTCAATTTATCTGTTTTATGTGCCTTCCTTATATATATCCTTTTTCCAAGCGTCCCACTATACTTATGCATTAGGGTGTTTGTTTGTGTGTCTTTGTTCCGTATGCCTGTCTTGTCTGTTCGCCAAGATAGACATAGTTAAATTTGATTTAAATTGAGTTTTGGGTGCAAATCACAATGTTGATTTGTTACAGACGACAATAAATATCTGGCAGTGTGAAAATAGAAGTGATGGGGGAACTCATAGTGGGAAGCGGTAGAGGTTAGGAGATGTTGATGGTTGGATACTGCAGAGGATAAAATGTTGAAATAGGAATGAAATTTTAAAGTGCTAATAATATTAGACTGAAATGAGTTTAGTAGCTAATCGGTTCGGATATAGATAGGAAGCTCCCATATATAATTTTGATCGAAACGAAATTTTGCGAACATAAAAATTCAGTAGACAGGCATTAGTTTTGGTTTAAATTGGCACAAGTGTAATTATACCTTCGATATGCAATTTCGTCCTTTTTATTCTAAGTAATGCAGGCACTGCTCCGTATGATGTTATTCTATACCACTTCTTGCAAATACTTGAGGTTGGGTAGGGTATGATATGTGTCCCTTTCCTTACCGGATTTTGTATTGAAGATGTTCAATGAGACACATATAGACTTCCTTATGTAGGGGGTCTGTATACCCTTCACCTCACTGTGGTAATACCCTGTACCCTGTATGTATTTGTACATATGAATAGCATACTGAATATGCATAGAATCACGTTTTGAGTCGATTAATGTCCGTCCGCCTGTCCGCCCAGGTCACATTTATGAACCGATTTGGATGAAATTTGGCACAGCTTACTTATTTGGCCCAATGACTATTGAAATTGGGAAAACTCGGTTCCGATTTAGATATAGCTCCCATATATATTTTCGTCAGATTTTATGTAAATGGTGTACGCAAGCTCCAACATTTCCTTCGATTTGCACGAAATTTGGCACAGCGTACTGAACTGAGTCTAGAATGATGTGTGCTAAGTTTCGTGAAAATAGGTTCAGATTTACACATAGCTCCCATATATATCTTCGTCCGATTTTATGTAAATGGTGCGCCAAAATCCCCATATATGTTTCGAGTTGCACGAAATTTAGCATAGCTTACTGAATTGAGAATAGAATTATGTGTGTTAAAATTTGGGAAAATAGGTTCAGATTTAGATATAGATCCCATATATATTTTCGTCGGATTTTATGTTAGTGGTGCAACAAAGCCCCTTTAAGTCTTTCGATGTGCACGAAATTTGGCACAGCGTACTGATATGAGTCTAGAATGATGTGTTATGTTTCGTGAAAATCGGTTCAGATTTAGATAGAGCTCCCATATATATTTTCGTTCGGTTTAATGTAAATGGTGTACGAAAATCCCTATATATGTTTATTAATTAAGGGGACCCCCCCATTCTCGGGGTCAAAAAATTTTTTTTGATTTAATTCGAATCTGCACTAATTCACTAATTCCTACAAAATTTCAAGTGAAAATCTCAAGTACTCTTGAAGATATAGCCGATTTATTGTGTCAGCATCAAGTGACGGCTGAAGGGCTTCTCAAACTTTAAACGCGTTTTTCTCTAAACATTTTTTTGCGAATGGCGGGCACGATAACTCAAAAACTAATAATCCAATCGGTTCCAAATTTTCCAACGTTCCTCTGGGAGTGTATAGCTCTCGTATGAACTAGGATAAAGCCAATCGGTGAAGATTTTCCTTATTTTTTAACTTGGTTTTTGGTAAAAAAACTGCGGTTTCCCAAAAATATTTTTTCAAAGGTCCGCCATTTTATTGATTTTAGAGCGAAGTCAATAATCCTAGCTCCTACGAGAGCCAGACATATAATCTTTCTAACACTGTTGGAATTTTCGGATTCCGATGTTCCAGTGAGGAGTTATCATGCCCGCCAGCAAAAATAAGGACTTTTCTTTACTTATAAAAAACAACAACAAAACAATAACAAAAATTGTTTGTAAGTTATTTTTCTTCTCTTTTAAATCATTAAATATATATATGCTAAGTTACAAACCTTAACAAGAATTGGTATTGATTTACCAGCCCATTGAAAGTCATAAAAAATCGAAATCGAGAATGGGTGGGGTTCCCTTAAGTCTATAATGATATGTGTTAAGTTTCCTGAAAATCGGTTCAGAAATAAGACTTTTCTACTTTAAAAACCCTTGGGAAATATTTTTTGCCACAATAAGAACAGGCCGACTTTTGTCCTTTTCTTACTGAATTTTTTATTGCAGATGTTCACTGAGGTACTATTTCTCCCTCAGAATACCGTGAAACTAGGTTCTCACTTTCTAGTGATGGACTTTTCTAAAGTTTTATTTTAAAGAAGATCTCCAATAAGAACCTTAACTGTGGTTCATTTTGAGAACACCCTAAAAACAGTGGACTTTTTGTTCTAAATGAACCCCCTCAATGAGGTCGACTTCTCCTGTAGAAGACCTTTAAACAGGATGTCTTCTAAATGAGAACTTCTTCGAAAAGGACCTTCTGGGACCTTATAAACTGTAAATGGGGTTTCTTGTCCATTTTCGGCATTTTTATGGAGATTAGGAGCATTTTCCTAACGAAATAGCTGTAAATTGACATTCCGGTTTCTTGGAGAGTGAAAAACAAATACTTGCAGAATATTTTCAATATAGGTTTATGTTTTGACATAATCCTCAGTTTTTACCCTTTGAAAATTTTGTCCGCATATTTTCAGAAATTTGTCCATGTAAAATCTACATTTCCTACCCAAGAGCCTGTAATTCGGTATTCCGGTTTCTTTATGGCATGAAAATCAGATTTGCAGAACATTTTTGATATCGGTCAATATTTTGACGTTGTCCTCATATAAAGGTTCCGCATAATTTTCGGAATTTTTAAGGTTTTAACCACATATACCAAATTGTGTGGCTGAAAAATGGTATTCCGGTTTATGTGTGTTTTAAAACAGTTCTTGTCCCTGTTTTTAAAGCATATTTTGGGATATTTTGTATGGCCTTAAACTTGGTTTTCAATCGAAGGTAGCAATTTAGCATCCTGTAGTACGAGTACATAACCTATGCAAATGTCCCGCATAATGTCAAGGGTTTTCATGGTCCATTGATATTTTTCTGCCATTAGTAATTATATGAGTAATATGAGTAATTTAACATCCTAGGTTCTTGATGCGTAAAACAGTTATTCACAATAAAGAACTCTTATAGAAGACCTCTCGGAATTCTTTATTGGCAAAATTCTTCCCCAAATTCTTGTGGAGGTTTCCGATATGTCATCATTCCAATCAAATTTTTGTTGTTTTTTGTTTAAAAAAGAAAACACGACTCTTGCTTTTGTTGTGTTATTATTTAACACATTGTCTTTTGTTATTGTTGTTCTTTGATTGCCACTTTAATCCCTTCAAAAATTGTCACCTCCAAAAAGAGATTGGTCTTTTGTTGGCAGCTTTGTTATTATGTGCTTTTTTCTGTTTGGTTGACTGGATCTCCACGAAAATCTTCTTAAGGTCTATTGTTTTTTTGTATCTGTTGGTTGGGAAACCGGACATGAAAGATTTCAGAAATTGATGGCATGTCTTGCTTTCATTTATTTTAAAGCGGTTCCGTCTTCGAAGAGGAGCTATGTGGTAATTTGTTGGTCTGCTTTTTTTCTTGGTGTGTAAGTTTAGGTAGTCTGCGAAGTTATTTTGTTTTTCTGTCATCCAATAAAAAAAAAACCGAAAAAAGGCCCAATGAAGTTATTTTATTTTTATTACTTTCAAATCTTTTTAAGATTTATTACTCAATCGCTGTCCCTTTGGTCGCCCAAACAAAGAACAGCAACAACAATGACAATAAAAAAAAAACAACAAAAGAAACTCATCATCATTACTGCTGTTGTCATTGTTGTTAGTAGCTTAAATAGTGATGGCTAGCTTATTTTCGAATTGGGAAAAAGGGCGTAATTTCCTTGACCCGATTAAACTGATAAGAATTTTCGATTTTTGAGTTAATTTAAGGGAGAAACAATATTTATTGGGATAAAAATAGAAGCTTTGGAAATAAGTCCCATTGAAGTAAGAAGTCCGATGAGCTCAGTATTCCAAATTCCTAAATTTTTATGGGAACTCTTTTCTGCCGACTGGGTAAAAACATGGATCTATACCGACAATTTCCTTGGAGAAAATGAGGAGTAAGGAAAGTAGTAAAGTCGGACTGGGGCGACTATATGATACCTTCACCACTTCGGATATATTCTACATGTGTCTCCTAACAGACGTAGCCTTTTCGAAAGAACATTAACATGAAATTGAACGAGCTTGTATATGTAATCTTTATGCCTATGAAAGCTGTGTCTACATCTGCATCGATTTCAACAAAACGGAATAACGACATTCTCTGAATTCGATACGTTTTGCACAATCTCGTATCACTCGGTGATCCCTTTAACAAAAATCCCACGAAAAAATATATATGGGAGCTATATCTAAATCTGAACCAATTTCAACGAAACTTGCCAGAGATTAATTATTCCCTACACAACTATGTTGTTAGGGTATTATAGCTTTGTGTAGCCCCAAAAGTTTGTAACGCCGCGAAATATTGGTCCTAGACCCATCTTTAAGTATACCGATCGTCATACCTCGACTAGCTGAGTCGATCTAGACATGTGTGTCCGTCCGTCTGTCTATTATAATTTGTAAACACGATACAGGCCACAGTTATGGACCAATCTTCACGACATTTTGCATGTATGATGTGTTCTGACCAATGAAGACCCCTATTGGTTTTGGTAAAGATGGGTTAATATTTAGGGGATGAAATGGACCAAATACTTATTTTTGTCGGGTTTTCTGGTCGCTACAGAGGCCGCAATTATGGCCCGAACATCGCGAAGGGGATCGGGCCCAATAATAAGCATGTCTGTTTTGATAAAGATTGCTCAATATTTAGCGGCTCAAATGGACCTTGACTTTTGTGTGAAAATGACCAATTTTGTATTCTATGACATATTTATTTACCCCTGAAGGACATATATCCCAGAAGTTGATAGTATATCCAAGAAAAGTGATTAACCTTTAAATTGATACCAATTATATTGTCGTATGTACTCGGATGTGGGAGTTACACTTAAATATTCACAGGTGCTTACGTATTCATATATTATTTAGTATCCTATTAGTACAATAGAAGACGGAAATATAGCCCTGATCTCGTTGAAATTTTCCATGATGATCCAGTTATGGTCAAGGACAACGTCTATAATTTTCGGTGATGATCAGATAAAAATTTTGGGATGATGGGAACCGAAAACTTAATTTTTTATGTTTTTTTCGAGTCGATTTATAGGTCACAATTATAAGCCGAACATCACAACACAACCCGGGGTGAAGGGAATCTGGACAAATAATTAGAAGGGCTGTACTGAATATTAGTAATATTCGGAAAATATGTCAGTGTAATCGGGCAAGAGGGAACAAAGAGGCCAAAGAGGCTGATAAGATTGTGCTAAGATTACGACAAGAAAGAAGTCGTTATCTGACCAGCATGAACCGGAGAAACAGAAGCGAACAACAGATGAATGATTTGATAGATTAGTCTGACCTTCCTAATTTAACCTATGTCGTTGGACTTACACTTAGGCCAATACTTACTGTAGGCTGTTTACAATGTAGGTCCATACTTTGACATATCCAAAATAAAAGGACTTCATGATTTTAGATAGGTTGAATGCGCATCTCTTGTTAGAGGATAAAAAAACTCGGCCACAACTACGCAACTGAATTTCGGAATTTACTTATTTCCATAGAATTGGGTTCGAGGGTTTGTAAAATCCGTTTAGGTGTCGTTGTCATCTCCGTATTTTTTACACATGGCCTTCCTAACGCATGCAATCGTTTGTAAATGTGTCTCCAGTCTAAGATGTAAGAAATCCTGCCAGTCGGCTTGTAAAAGGTCTTAACTTTCCCACAAGACTAACTATATATAAGAAAACTTCTCTCGCAGTTTACAATATAGGTCCATACTTTGCCATACGTATCATATAAATACCTGACGGTTTTGAATAGTTTGAATGCGCAGCTCATGATGGGGGTTCGGCCAGGCCGCAACTATGAAACACAATTTCGTGTTTACTTGTCGAATACAAAAGCTGAAGGTATAAGCAAAATACCCAGGCAGAAGGGTGCCGAAAATGATTGAAATTCAAAATTCGGGAAACTTATTGAACACTTACCACTTATTTCGAACATTGAGGGCAGCAGAAGGTACATCAAATTGCTACTGACTTAGGAGTTATGCTGAATATTGTAGACCTGTGTCAGGTTCTTTAGGATGTCCTTAATAACAGCATTACGTATTAAGTAAATCGCTAACCTACCTCCCTCTAACACACCATACACCCGGAGTACCAAATTAAAGATCCTTCGTTGCCTTTGGCAAACCTTTAAAAACCAAATTCGATCCTTTCTGGGGGAAATATTAAAAAGAACAAACGAACATCCTCTTATCTCCTCTTTTTTAGAACAGCAGAAGGACACTCTTGTGGGCATTAGTATTGAAGGAGTCCTACAAGAAGTCTTTGCAACACCTAAAACATACTAACTTAGAAGTGGTACAGAAGGTGGTGGTATAAATCACTGTGGACCTTTGTCAGATTCACCGGAATGAATAGCCAGCCATCATTCCACATTGCCATCATTCCAAATTGTCTTAAAAAAATATTTCAATTTTCCGAGAGGTTCCAATTCATTACCCTTTAGAGGAAAATTAAGCGGATTTATTTCTTTAAATTACCGGAAGAATTCATTAAAAACCTTTTCCTTAACCTCAAGTCGCAGGCCATAGAATTTTGTTAATGGAGGTCATTCTCCTTCAAATTCTTTCTATGGTCATCCCAAAATTCTTTCTTGCAGATGTCCCTATCAAAAAAAGTAAAATAAAAAATCCCCAATTGAAACCCAAATCGGCTTCCATATGTCAAATGTCGGTTTTTCTTCCCTACTTATTTCCGATATGATGTCCGTTGTTGTTGTTGTCACCATCGTTTCACACTACGCATTATAAATGACACATTAAACCGTTAAAAATTAACATCGTTTTGTTGACAGTTTATAAATTAATTATTATTATTGTTTTTGTTGTTGTTCGTTGGTACGCTTGACTGGCTGTTTGACGGCTTTGGGTTTTGGTCCCTGCGTACCAAACGCTCGCTGGCATGCCACTTGCCAGCGCATTTGCTGTGTGTGGGATTTATTGATGATAATTTGATGAAGCGAGCGAGCGACAAAATACTTTTATGGAATATTCAAAATCGTTGTTGTTGTTGTTGCTTTTGTCAATTATGAAAAATGATTATTCTCCTCTAAGCTGTGGTAAATATAATTTGAGGTTTTCGGTTTTTTTTGGAGATTTAAAAGAATAACAGCCGACAATCGCATTGGGAGTGATTCGGTTTTATTTTATTTAAATGGAATTCGATGAACGAGAGATGGGGGAGAGAATTTTATATTAATGATAATCTGCTTAATTGAATTATTTAATTATTTAAATTTGAAAGGATATTTGCCACAAGACGTTTTTTTAAACGAAATATTTTTCAAACCTACCAAAGGCGTGGATTTTTAAAAGAAATATTTTGGAGTCTTACCAAAGGCGTGGATTTTTAAAAGAAATATTTTGGAGTCCTACCAAAGGCGTGGATTTTTAAAAGAAATATTTTTAGGGACACCTACCATAGGCGTGGATTTTTAAAAGAATATTTTTAGAGACCTACCAAAGGCGTGGATTTTTAGAGACCTACCAAAGGCGTGGATTTTTAAAAGGAATATTTTTAGAGACCTACCAAAGGCGTGGATTTTTAGAGACCTACCAAAGGCGTGGATTTTTAAAAAATATTTTTAGAGGACTATCAAAGGCGTGAATTTTTAAAAATATTTTTAGAGGACTATCAAAGGCGTGGATTTTTAAAAATATTTTTAGAGGACTATCAAAGGCATGGATTTTTAGTTAATTATATTTTTTAGAGACCTACCAAAGGCGTGGATTTTTAAAAAATATTTTTAGAGACCTACCAAAGGCGTGGATTTTTTAAAAAATATTTTTAGAGACTATCCTCAGGCGTGGATTTTTTAAAAAATATTTTAGAGACTATCCTCAGGCGTGGATATTTTAAAAAATATTTTTAGAGACCATCCTCAGGCGTGGATTTTTTAAAAAAATATTTTTAGAGACCATCCTCAGGCGTGGATTTTTTAAAAAATATTTTTAGAGACTATCCTCAGGCGTGGATTTTTTAAAAAATATTTTTAGAGACCATCCTCAGGTGTGGATTTTTTAAAAAATATTTTTAGAGACCTACCAAAGGCGTGGATTTTTTAAAAATAGGTTTCAAGGACCTACCAAAGGCGTGGATTTTTTAAAAAATATTTTTAGAGACTTTATAAAAGCGTGGATTTTTTAAAAAATATTTTTGGAGACTTGGACCTATGGATTTTTAAAAAATTATTTTTAGAGACCTACCAAAGGCGTGGATATTTTAAAAAATATTTTTAGAGACCATCCTCAGGCGTGGATTTTTTAAAAAAATATTTTTAGAGGTCTTCCTGAGGCGTGGATTTATTAAAAAATATTTTTAGAGGTCTTCCTGAGGCGTGGATTTATTAAGAAATATTTTTAGAGGTCTACCTGAGGCGTGGATTTTTTAAAAAAATATTTTTAGAGGTCTTCCTGAGGCGTGGATTTATTAAAAAATATTTTTAGAGACCTACCAAGGCGTGGATTTTTAAAAAATATTTTTAGAGACCTACCAAGGCGTGGATTTTTAAAAAATATTTTTAGAGACCTACCCAAGGCGTGGATTTTAGAGACCTACCAAAGGCGTGGATTTTTAAAAAATATTTTTAGAGACCTACCAAAGGCGTGGATTTTTAAAAAATATTTTTAGAGACCTACCAAGGCGTGGATTTTTAAAAAATATTTTTAGAGACCTACCAAGGCGTGGATTTTTAAAAAATATTTTTAGAGACCTACCAAGGCGTGGATTTTTAAAAAATATTTTTAGAGACCTACCCAAGGCGTGGATTTTTAAAAAATATTTTTAGAGACCTACCAAAGGCGTGGATTTTTAAAAAATATTTTTAGAGACCTACCCAAGGCGTGGATTTTTAAAAAATATTTTTAGAGACCTACCAAGGCGTGGATTTTTAAAAAATATTTTTAGAGACCTACCAAGGCGTGGATTTTTAAAAAATATTTTTAGAGACCTACCCAAGGCGTGGATTTTTAAAAAATATTTTTAGAGACCTACCAAGGCGTGGATTTTTAAAAAATATTTTTAGAGACCTACCCAAGGCGTGGATTTTTAAAAAATATTTTTAGAGGTCTATAAGAGGCGTGCATTTTTTAATGAATATTTTTAGAGGTCTATAAGATACGTGGATTTTTTAAAAAATATTTTTAGAGACCTACCAAGGCGTGGATTTTTAAAAAATATTTTTAGAGACCTACCAAGGCGTGGATTTTTAAAAAATATTTTTAGAGACCTACCAAAGGCGTGGATTTTTAAAAGGAATATTTTTTATAGACCACAATAGGCGTGGATTTTTTAAAGGAATATTTTTTATAGGCCACAATAGGCGTGGATTTTTTAAAGGAATATTTTTAGAGACCTATCCTCAGGTGTGGATTTTTTAAAAAATATTTTTAGAGACCTACCAAGGCGTGGATTTTTAAAAATTATTTTTAGAGACCTACCAAAGGCGGGATTTTTAAAAGGAATATTTTTAGAGAACTACCAAAGGCGTGGATTTTTAAAAGGAATATTTTTAGAGACCTACCAAAGGCGTGGATTTTTAGAGACCTACCAAAGGCGTGGATTTTTAAAAGGAATATTTTTAGAGACCTACCAAAGGCGTGGATTTTTAAAAAAATATTTTTAGAGACCTACCAAAGGCGTGGATTTTTAAAAGGAATATTTTTAGAGACCTACCAAAGGCGTGGATTTTTAAAAAAATATTTTTAGAGACCTACCAAAGGCGTGGATTTTTAAAAACCTACCAAAGGCGTTTTTTAAAAGGAATATTTTTAGAGACCTACCAAGGCGTGGATTTTTAAAAGGAATATTTTTAGAGACCTACCAAAGGCGTGGATTTTTAAAAGGAATATTTTTAGAGACCTACCAAAGGCGTGGATTTTTAGAGACCTACCAAAGGCGTGGATTTTTAGAGACCTACCAAAGGCGTGGATTTTTAAAAGGAATATTTTTAGAGACCTACCAAAGGCGTGGATTTTTAAAAGGAATATTTTTAGAGACCTACCAAAGGCGTGGATTTTTAAAAGGAATATTTTTAGAGACCTACCAAAGGCGTGGATTTTTAAAAAATATTTTTAGGGACACCTACCAAAGGCGTGGATTTTTTAAAAGGAATATTTTTAGAGACCTACCAAAGGCGTGGATTTTTAAAAGGAATATTTTTAGAGACCTACCAAAGGCGTGGATTTTTAAAAGGAATATTTTTAGAGACCTACCAAAGGCGTGGATTTTTAAAAAATATTTTTAGGCGTGGAGACCTACCAAAGGCGTGGATTTTTAAAAAATACAGAAGACCTATAATAGATATTCTATCTATAGAAGAAGCATAAGAGGTTACTTCTATCTATGGAAGACCTATAAGAGGTCTTCTATTAAAGCAAACATTTTAAGGGACTACCTAAAGTATAATTGTCAAAATCTTCTAAAAGGTGACTCTTGTAAATTGTTGAGATATTTTGGACCACGGGCCAGAAGACCTTTCGTTTTGATTTTTTAATCTGTACTTACCTTTCGGAGATCTTCATATAATATGCATTTTTGACTTACCTGCAATAAAATAAAAAAAATATATGTTAAATAAATTCATTAATCGTCCTTTAACAGATTTTCATTAACATTCAATTTATCATCATCCACCAAGACAACCGATTCGAACCTGCATCAAACTAAGACGTCATAAATAAATTAAAACAACTTAACACAAAACTTTAATATCATATTAAAATTCCCATTAACCCTAAATGAGTCATATTTTTTAAACAACACAACAAAAATATCCAGAAGGA
>NW_026877164.1:0-21192 GCF_032173495.1 Musca vetustissima | reverse complement strand
GTCAGAGTCCATTTGACCCGCTAAATATTTACCAATCTATATCAGCACAGGCATGCTTATTCTTTGGCCCGATCCCCTTCTCCTTGTAAAAATTCGCGAGCGAATTTCAGAAAATCAGACAAAAATAAACTTTTTGGTCATTTCATCCCCTAAATGTTAATCGATCTTTAACAAAAACAATAGGGGTCTTCATTGGGCAGAACCCATCCTACATTCAAAATTTCGTGAAGATTGGTCCATAACTGTGGCCTGTATCGTGTTTACAAATTATAATGGACAGACAGACGGACGAACACACATGTCTAGATCGACTCAGCTACTCGAGATATAACGATCGGTATACTTAAAGGTGGGTCTAGGACCAATAAAAAATATTTTAAAAAAATCCACGCCTTGTATAAGGCCTTTAAAAAATATTTTAAAAAAATCCACGCCTTGTATAAGGCCTTTAAAAAATATTTTAAAAAAATCCACGCCTTGTATAAGGCCTTTAAAAAATATTTTAAAAAAATCCACGCCTTGTATAAGGCCTTTAAAAAATATTTTAAAAAAATCCACGCCTTGTATAAGGCCTTTAAAAAATATTTTAAAAAAATCCACGCCTTGTATAAGGCCTTTAAAAAATATTTTGAAAAAATCCACGCCTTGTATAAGGCCTTTAAAAAATATTTTTAAAAAATCCACGCCTTGTATAAGGCCTTTAAAAAATATTTTAAAAAAATCCACGCCTTGTATAAGGCCTTTAAAAAATATTTTAAAAAAATCCACGCCTTGTATAAGGCCTTTAAATTTTACTTTAAAAAATCCACGCCTTGTATAAGGCCTTTAAAAAATATTTTAAAAAAATCCACGCCTTGTATAAGGCCTTTAAAAAATATTTTTAAAAAATCCACGCCTTGTATAAGGCCTTTAAAAAATATTTTTAAAAAATCCACGCCTTGTATAAGGCCTTTAAAAAATATTTTGAAAAAATCCACGCCTTGTGTCGGTCCTTCGAAAAATATTTTGAAAAAATCCACGCCTTGTGTAAGGCCTTTAAAATTATTACTTTAAAAAATCCACGCCTTTTTTAAGGCCTTTAAAAAATATTTTTAAAAAATCCACGCCTTGTATAAGGCTTTTAAAAAATATTTTTAAAAAATCCACGCCTTGTATAAGGCCTTTAAAAAATATTTTGAAAAAATCCACGCCTTGTATAAGGCCTTTAAAAAATATTTTTAAAAAATCCACGCCTATGATGATAGGCCTTGAAAAAATATTTTTAAAAAATCCACGCCTATGACAGTAGGCCTTGAAAAAATATTTTAAAAAAATCCACGCCTATGATGGATGATAGGCCTTGAAAAAAATATTTTTAAACAATGCACGCCTATGATAGGCCTTGAAAAAATATTTTAAAAAAATCCACGCCTTGTATAAGGCCTTTAAAAAATATTTTGAAAAAATCCACGCCTTGTATAAGGCCTTTAAAAAATATTTTTAAAAAATCCACGCCTTGTATAAGGCCTTTAAAAAATATTTTAAAAAAATCCACGCCTTGTATAAGGCCTTTAAAAAATATTTTAAAAAAATCCACGCCTTGTATAAGGCCTTTAAAAAATATTTTAAAAAAATCCACGCCTTGTATAAGGCCTTTAAAAAATATTTTAAAAAAATCCACGCCTTGTATAAGGCCTTTAAAAAATATTTTTAAAAAATCCACGCCTTGTATAAGGCCTTTAAAAAATATTTTTAAAAAATCCACGCCTTGTATAAGGCCTTTAAAAAATATTTTGAAAAAATCCACGCCTTGTATAAGGCCTTTAAAAAATATTTTGAAAAAATCCACGCCTTGTATAAGGCCTTTAAAAAATATTTTTAAAAAATCCACGCCTTGTATAAGGCCTTTAAAAAATATTTTTAAAAAATCCACGCCTTGTATAAGGCTTTTAAAAAATATTATTAATAAATCCACGCCTCTTAAAGGCCTTTAAAAAATATTTTTAAAAAATCTACGCCTTTGGCTGAGGCTTTAAAAAATATTTTTAAAAACGCCACGCCTATATATAGTCCTTTAAAAAATATTTTTAAAAAAATCCACGCCTATGTTACAGCCTTTAAAAAATATTTTTAAAAAAATCCACGCCTATGTTACAGCCTTTAAAAAATATTTTTAAAAAAATCCACGCCTTGTATAAGGCCGTTAAAAAATATTTTTAAAAAATCCACACCTATTTTGAGGCCTCCGATTTTTTTTTTAATTTTTAAAGTTTTTTCGGAACACTGTGTTGTTGTTGGCAATAAATATTTTTATTGCATCTATTTCCCTAAAACAGTTTATTTTTATTCTCTTTAATGACATAAAGTAACAAACTTTTTGATTGTTACACACGATGACAGATCGGAATTTTGAAAAAAAAAATGAAAACAACCTTTAACACTTTCTAATGATGTTCTACACACAATTTCCATTTTCCCCAAAATAACATATTTTTTCCAACATCATTGCAAATGTCGAAGTTTTATTTGCTCCATAGTAACATTCAGTTTGAAAATATTCAAGCATAACAAATTATTCCCATATCGATAGTAAAACTTAGACTTAGACGTTTTTTTCCACTACATTTGCTTGAAGGCATTATGGCTTGGTGTGGATGTGAGTGTGTGTGTGTAGGTTGTAGCTGAAGAAAGAATTATTTGGTTGTAATAATTTAAAACTTCTTGGGGTTTTTCCTTTGCTATCGAAAGGAAACAAAAATTGAATTTCAATTTTTGGGAAATTCATTCAGGGTGTATTGGGAAATCGTCGATGACGGGGTGATATGTATGTAACAACCTACCTTGGCAGCAAATAAATATATGACCCCCTAAAAAAATTTAACTATATAACAGAAGAAGATACTACACAGCAGAAGCTCATTGACTGCTTGTAATATTAATGAGGTCCCCGGGGCAGCATAAATATGTTGGCAAACAAACGAGAAAATTGTAGAGAAAACTGAAACTATTTTCCAATTTTCCACACATGCTTATTGGCATTGGCAAGCAATGATAAGAGGATGTGCGAGTCTGTAGTTAAAAAAAATGTTAAAAAATATTTTTAAAAAAAACACGCCTATTGTAAGGTCTTCAAAAATTAATTTAAAAAAAAATCCAAGCCTATTTTACTTACTTAGCTGGCTTGTGACAGAACTTTCATTCCATAAGCCGAGCTTCATAAAAATTTCCAGGTGCGTCGGTCTTTTCAAGTTTGAAAAATCATATTCGGCAATTTTGTCCTCCTTCCCTTCTGCTTGAACCATCAGCCGGTATGCCTTCTGGGCTGGGGCATTTTCATCCATTCTCACAACATGACCTAGCCAACGTAGTCGCTGCAGTTCAATACGTCTAACAATGTCGATGTCCGAGAATAGCTGATACGGCTCATGGTTCATTCGACGCCGATATTCACCGTCGACGTAGATGGTCCCATAGATCTTTCGGAGAATTTTTCTCTCAAACTCTCCAAGAACTGCCTCATCTGCTTGCGTAAGTACCCATGCTTCAGATCCATATAACAGCACGGGTAGTATCAGCGTCTTGTACAGTGTGAGTTTGATCTGGCGTGAGGTGACGCTGCTTATGAGTTGATTACACAGATCATAGTAGCATCTGTTGGCCATCACTATCCTTCTCCGAATTTCAAAACTGATGTCATTCGTTTTATTTATGGCGGTACCAAGGTATATAAAATCTTGACTACCTCGAATGTAAAGTTCTCAAGTTCCACAGTTGTTCCGAGTCTACTGGACGTCTTGCGCGTTGATACCATCAGCTTGGTCTTTTCGCCGTTTACTGCCAGACCCACTTTGGCAGACTCCTTCTCAATGTGTTCAAAGGTTACCGCTCTCAGTGTTCGTCCCCTTAATGTCGATGTCATCGGCGTAGACGAGTAACATGTGTGTTTTGGTGTACAGAGTGCCATTTCTATTCACCTTTGCCTCTCCTATGACCATTTCCAGCAGGATGTTAAATAGATCACACGACAAACTGTCACCTTATCTGAACCCTCGTTCGGTATTAAAGGGCTCCGAGAGGTCTTTCCCGACTTTAACTGCTGATCTAGTGCCACTTAAAGTTATCCTACATAGCCGTATTGATTTTGCAGGAATGTCAAACGCAGACATGGCTTTGAACACCTCTGAACGGATAGGGCTATCGAATGCGGCTTTATAGTCGACGAATAGGTGGTATGTGTCGATGTGTTTTTCGTGGGTTTTTCCAGGATTTGGCGCAGGGTGAAAATCTGGTCAATGGTGGATTTGTCAGGTCTGAAGTCGCATTGGTATGGTACAATAATGTCGTTGACCATTGGCTTCAGTCGTTCACACAGTACGCTGGATAGCACTTTATATGCGATGGGTAGGAGACGTGTTCCTCTATAGTTGGCACATATCGTCTTGTATCCTTTTGTGTGCACAGGACACAGGATGCTGAGGTTCCAATCATTGGACATACTTTCCTCTAGCCAAATTGTACTAATCAACTGGTACATGCTCCTTACCAGCATCTAGTTTGGCTGGTAGTCTATCGGCGCCTGCCGCTTTATTGTTCTTCAGCCGATTATTTGCTATTGTGATCTCACCTTACCTAGGTGGTATACACTCTATACCGCCATCACTTATTGGTTCTGAGGTATCTTCTTCACCGCCACTATTTGATACTAGAAGCTTTTCCAAATGCTAGTTCAAGATCGTCAGCAAGCAGTCTGTATCTGTCACCAGGTTTCTTCTTCATCTTTACAGGAGGATGTGCCTGCTCCAAAGCCTTCGGTTTGGTGTTTTACATGTTGTAAAATTTTCGGACTTCATTCTGACTCCGGTACATCTCGATTTGCTCACGCTCACGTTTATCTTGTTCTTTCTTCTTTTTTCTGAAAATACGTTTCTCATCTTTCTTCCGACGGTGGTACCAAAAATATTTTCCCTTCCGATTTTTGCATTAAAATCTGTCATATGCTGTTGCTAGACGCTCTTAAAAAAATGTCTTTGGTCTGCTCATCTTTGTCTTCGGTCGGAGCATGGGCGCAAATGAGAATGATGTAGAAGAACTTCGCATTTCTGCGGATTATAGCAATTCGCTCATCTACTGGAGTGAATCTGGAGACGAGGTCTTTAATTCTCCTGTTAACCATAAATCCGCAGCCAAATTCTCGTCTCGTTTCATGGCACCTATAATACAGTGCGTAATCGTCTGATTTACTTACGTCAGTCCCTTTCCATCGCATTTCCTGTAAGGCAATAATATCGGCTTTGTACTTCTCGAGTACATCCGCCAAGGCGAAAACTGCACCTGTTCTATACAACGTGCGCACATTCCAAGTGCAGATTCGTTGATCGTGGTCCTTTATACGTTTGCGGGGGTCGTCAACATAAGGGGTGTTTGGTTTTCTTTTTCGGTGCTTTTTCGTAGTAAGAGGGGATTTCCGAGTATGGACAACTAACCCGACGCCTCATATAGCTCTTATGGGTGAACTCGCGGCACATATTAGCTCACTGTTTCAATGGATGATGAAAATAGTTACCCCAGGTGACACCGCGGGGAGGTCAGTGTCCACAATTGAGATGAAATTGGGACCACGATAAGCCTGGACTTCGCCATATTATAGCCAGTCAGTGCCGTTGCTTGGTATCTATCATCTCCTATGTCACCCCCACGCCTTGTATAGACCCTTGAAAATTAAATTTAAAAAAAAAAACACGCCTTGTATAGACCCTTGAAAATTAAATTTAAATCAATCCACGCCTTGTATCGACCCGTGAAATTAAATTTAAAAAAAAAACGCCTTGTATAGACCCTTGAAAATTAAATTAAAAAAAATCCACGCCTTGTGTAGACCCTTGAAAATTAAATTTAAAACCAGTAAGGAAAGCAGTAAAGTCGGACGGGGCCAACTATATGATACCCTTCACCTCTTTCGGTATATCAAACAGATGAAACCTAAAAGACGTCGAATTTTTAAAGGACCAGGGACAAAATTATGAAAATCAATTATAAGCGTATATATATATATATATTTGTAAAAACGGACGACACCGTTTACATTAAATCGGACGAAAATAAATATGGGAGCTATATCTAAATCTGGACCGATTTTCAAGAAACTTAACATACATTCATTAATTCATTACGCAATGACAAATTTCGTGCAAATCGAAAGATATATAGAGACTTTGGTAAACCATTTACATTAAATCGGACGAAATTATATATGGGAACTATATCTACATCATTCTAGACTTAATTCAGTACGTTGTGCCAAATTTCATGCAAATCGAAAGGTATAGAGGGACTTTGGTGCCCCATTTACCTTAAATCGGACGAAACTATATATGGGAGCTATATCTAAATCTGAACCGATTTTCTCGAACCTTGGCACACATCATTCTAGACTTAATCTAGTACGCTATGCCAAAATTTGTGCAAATCGAAAGATTTTCAGAGACTTTGGTGCTCCATTTACCTTAAATCGGTCAAAACTATATATGGGAGCTATATCTAAATCTGAACCGATTTTCTCGAAACTTGGGGCACATCATTCTGGACCTAATTCAGAACTCTGTGCCAAATTTCATGCAAATCGAAAGATATAGAGGGACTTTGGTGCCACATTAACTTTAAATCGGACGAAACTATATATGGGAGCTATATCTAAATCTTATCCGATTTTCTCGAAACTTGGCACACATCATTTTAGACTTAATTCAGTACGCTGTACCGAAATTCGTGCAAATCGAATGATTTTCAGGGACTAAAGTCCATAAATCGGACAAAAATATATATGGGAGCTATATCTAAATCTGAACCGATTTTTCCCAATTTCAATAGGGTTCGTCCTTGGGCCAAATAAATGAGCTGTGCCAAATTTCAGCCAAATCGGATTATAAATGTGACCTGTACTTTGTTTACAATTTAACATCAACAGACGGACGGACGGACATGCATAAATCGACTCAGAAAGTGATTCTATGCATATTCTCAAAAGGAACCATGGGTCTATCTCGATTCCTTTTGCCTGTTACAAACATATGCACAAAGACATAATACCCTGTACCACAGTGTGGTGAAGGGTATAAAAATCCACGCCTTGTATAGACCCTTGAAAATTTAATTAAAAAATCCAGAGCCTTGAAAATGTAATTTTAATAAATCCAGGCCTTGTATAGGTGCTCAATAATATATTTTCAAAAACTCCACCCTTATGTAGAGTCTTTAAAATGTTTGCTCTAATAGAACTAAATTTAAATTATTTATTTAAAAAAAAAAAAAAAAAAAACAAAATTATGCCATCAAATTGCATTTCTCTGAAGTACCAGCTGCGTATACGTAATGGAAAATCCAAACAAATTAAAATTTCACATAACGTATACGCCGCATTTGCCTACAACACCCCCCCCCCCCCCCACTTACTTTGCAATGATTTTTCTGACTGAAATGAATGCACATTTCGTATGAAATTGTCTTTCAAGTTGACTCGAGGTTTTTTCTTTGGGTTCACAAAAAAATAATTACCCTCATACAGGTCGGAACAGTATGGAGCAGAAGGTTTAGGAGTAGGACCATCAACAAAAAACGAATAAACAAAATTAAATAATATACATTAAAAATGTTCATAAACTCATTTTGTTGGCAATTTTCCGGCAGAAAGGCAGCAAAACAACTGAACTAAAATACAAAAGGCAACAACAACAATTGCCTTTTTTTCGCATGGCAGGCATAACCGAACAGCCGAACAACAACAGCATTTTGTGAACTTTAATTAAATAATATCAAGTATACGCACCGCTGATTCAGACGCTAAACTATATTAGTTTCCTTTTGTGTGGCACATTACGCCATTTCAGTGTAGTCGGCGTGTCACCGAGGTAGGTGGGTAGGTGGCAGTGTGCGTTGCATATGCACCACCGTTGCTAATGCCACTTTCCACATTGTTGCACAACAGCAACATTTAAATTGTGTAAAATATGCAACACATGCCGTGCAAATTGTAGCAGCATCTAATATGCCGGGTGGATGGCAGGTGGGTAAGCCACCCCTATTCCTGCCAGATGGGTGTTGAGGCAAAACTGAATTTTTGCACCCACACAGAGAGGCAACTATTATGTGTGTGAGTGTGTGTGCATTTAACAATCTAATAAATGTTGCCAAACAAGAAATGGGCAGGCAGGCAAGTAGCAGCTCCATCTAGAATTCTCCTTTGACTGTCGTTTTGAGGAAATCCAATAGAGCTATTGCAGATATATGGTATTTGCTTCTGCTTGCGAACAAACATGAAATCATTAAAACGAAATTAAACATTATTTGTCAGATTTTGGATTTCCTCTTCTTTGTTAAATCTGAAGTAATTAGAGATTTGTGGTAAACGATTGTTGCGGAATTTCAATTTGCCAGGGCAAATTAAAATAAATTGGTAATTAAACAAAAGAAAATTTGATGGATGGATAAAAGAGGATAAGGTAAGGTAAGCTGCAAATGGAGAAAATTAAACTGAAATAGATAAATTAAATCAGAGAAGTATATTTAAAAATATTTTTTGGAGGTCTTAGCAATGGCGGATTTTTAACAATATTTTTGGGGGTCATAAAATAGGCGGGCATTTAAATTTTTTTTTTTTTGAAGTGATTAACCAAGGCGTGTATGTTTATACCCTACACAACTATGTTGTCAGGGTATTATAGCTTTGTGCAGCCCCAAAAGTTTGTAACGCCGCGAAATATTGGTCCTAGACCCACCATTAAGTATACCGATCGTTATATCTCGACTAGCTGAGTCGATCTGGACATGGGTGTTCGTCCGTCCGTCTGTCCATTAAAATTTGTAAACACGATACAGGCAACAGTTATGACCCAATCTTCACGAAATTTTGCATGTAGAATGGGTTCTGGCCAATGAATACCACTATTGTCTTTCTAAAGATCGGTTAATATTTAAGGATGATATGGACCAAATACTTATTATACCCTTCACCACACTGTGGTACAGGGTATTATGTCTTTGTGCATATGTTTGTAACAGGCAAAAAAATTCGAGATAGACCCATGGTTCATTTTGAGAAAATGCATAGAATCACTTTCTAAGTCGATTTATGCATGTCCGTCCGTCTGTCTGTCCATGTTAAATTGTAAACAAAGTACAGGTCGCATTTATGATCCGAATTGGATGAAATTTGGCACAGCTCATTTTTTTGGCCCAAGGACGAACCCTATTGAAATTGTAAAAAATTGGTTCAGATATAGATATAGCTCCCATATATAGTTCCGTCCGATTTCATGTAAATGGTGCACCAAAGTCCCTATAAATCTTTCGATTTGCACGGAACTTGGCATAACGTCATAGTTTTGTCCGATTTTATGTCATTGGTGCAGCAAAGTCCCTTTATATCTTTCGATTTGTACGAAATTTGGTATAACGTTCTGAACTGAGGCTAGAGTGATGTCTGTCAAGTTTTGAGAAAATCGGTTCAGATTTAGATATAGCTCCCATATATAGTTTCGTCCGATGTTATGTAATTGGTGCAGCAAAGTCCCTTTATATCTTTCGATTTGCACGAAATTTGGCATAACGTACTGAACTGAGGCTAGAGTGATGTCTGTCAAGTTTTGAGAAAATCGGTTCAGATTTAGATATAGCTCCCATATATAGTTTCGTCCGATTTTATGTAATTGGTGCAGCAAAGTCCCTTTATATCTTTCATACTGAACTGCGCCTAGAGTGATGTCTGTCAAGTTTCGTGAAAATCTGTCCAGATTTAGAAATAGCTCCCATATATATTTTCGTCCGATTTAAGGTAAATAGTGCACCAATGTCCCTATATATCTTTAGATTTGCACGAAATTTGGCATAACGTACTACATTGAGTCTATAATGATGTATGCAAAGTTTCGTGAAAATCGGTTCAGATTTAGATATAGCTCCCATATATAGTTTCGTTCGATTTCATGTAAATGGTGCACCAAAGTCCCTATAAATCTTTCGATTTGGACGGAACTTGGCATAACGTATTGAATTGAGCCAAGAGTGATGTCTGCCAAGTTTCATGGAAATCGGTCCAGATTTAGATATAGCTCCCCTATATAGTTTCGTCCGATTTTATGTAAATGGTGCAAAAAAGTCCCTATATATCCTTTGATTTGCACGAAATTTGGCATAGCGTACTGAACTGAGCCTAGTGCGATGTCTGCCAAGTTTCGTGAAAATCGGTCCAGATTTAGATATACCTCCCATATATATTTTCGTCCGATTTAAAGTAAATGGTGCACCAAAGTCCCTATATATCCTTCGATTTGCACGAAATTTGGCATAGCGTACTAAATTAAGTCTAGAATGATATGTGCAAAGTTTTGAGAAAATCGGTTCAGATTTAGATATAGCTACCATATATAGTTTCGCCCGATTTTAGGTAAATAGTCCACTAAAGTCCTTGGAAATCTTTTGACGTGCACGAAATTTGGCACACCGTAATGAATAAGGTCTAGAATGATGTTTGCCAAGTTTCGTGAAAATCGGTTCAGATTTAGATATAGCTCCCCCATATATCTTCGTCCGATTTAAGGTTAATTGTATACCAAAGTCCCTATATATCATTCGATTTGCACGAAATTTGGCACAGCGTACTAAATTAAATATAGAATGAAGCGTGTAAAGTTTTGTGAAAATCGGCTCAGATTTAGATATAGCTCCCAAATATGTATTTTCATCCGATTTAAGGTATTTGGTGCACCAAAGACCCTATATATCTTTCGATTTGCACGAATTTTGGTATAGGGTACTGAATTAAGTCAAGAATGATGTTGCTAAGCTTCGTGAAAAGATCCATAGCTAGGCTGATTGACACATCGTACTGATGTTATATAAATTAATCTCTGCCAAGTTTCCCTGAAATCGGTTCAGATATAGATTTATAACAAAACGCTTCGTCTGTTAGGATACATATGTAAAATTTACCCAAAGTGGTGAAGGGTATCATATAGTCGGCCCAGTCCGACGTTACCACTTTCTTTACTGGTAAACAATATTTTTGGGGGTTATCAAATAGGCGTGTATGCTTTAAAAATATTTTTTGAGGGCCTTATACAAGCTGGATTTGTATACCCTACACAACTATGTTGTCAGGGTATTATATCTTTGTACAGCCCCAAGAGTTTGTAACCCCGCGAAATATTAGTCCTATACCCACCATTGAGTATACCGATCGTTATATCTCGACTAGCTGAGTCGATCTGGACATGTGTGTCCGTCCGACCGTCTGTCCATTATAATTTGTAAACACTATGCAGGCCACAGTTATGAAACAATCGTCACAAAATTTTCCATGTAGAATGGGTTCTGGCCAATGAAGACCACTATTGTGTTTGCTAAAGATCGGTTAATATTTAGGGGATGATATGGACCAAAAACTTATTTTTTCGGGTTTTCTGGTCGCTGCAGACACCGCAATTATGGCCCCAAAATTTTTACATGGAGAAGGATATCGAGCCAAAAAATAAGCATGCCTGTTTTGGCAAAGATCGGTCAATATTTAGCGGTTCAAATGGACCCTGACTTTTGTGTGAAAAATTACAAAATGTGTATGCTATGGCGTATATATTTACTCATGAAGGACATATTCCTGAGAAGTTGAAGAAGTATATCCAAGAGGAGTTGTTGACCTTCAAGTTGTTGACCTTCCGAGTATATACAGCCATAGCAATTATATGGCTGTATATACTCTGATGTGGGTGTTATACGTAATTAGGTAAAGGTGACTATGTGCATAGTATTACTATTATTCCATTAGAGGACGGAAATGTCAGAAATTGTACATGAAGTTTCGATTATGGTTAAGGACGGCGCCTATAGTTTTCGGTGAATTTGAGATTTCATTTAGGGCGTGCAATGAACCGAAAACTTTAATTTTGTCAGATTTTCTTGTCGCTCTAGTGGCAATTATTATATGCAGAACATCACATATTTTACAATGTGAAGGGGATCTGGCCAAATACTTAGAGCGGCTGTGTAGATGATGATCGATCAATATTCCGAGGATCAAATCAACCCAAACCTTAATTTTTTTATTTTATGGCGTAAAAATTCACTTCAAGAAAAAAATGTTAGAAAATATGCTGGGGTGTTGATCTATAATCGGTAAAAAGGATGAAAATGTCACGAAATATTGCCCATGCTCAGAATATAAAAGTCGTGGATTTTTAAAAATGTTTTTTGTAAACTTTTTAAAAATCAGTTTTTTTAATTAAGAATTTCAGAATTTAATGATCAACATTAAAATTCTGAAACAATTGCCATTTTAGTATTCCATTCCCAAAGAATTAAAAAAAAAACTCAAAACATGTCTTTAGAATGCCAGACAAAAAACAACAACCTACAGACTCTCTCTCTCTCTCTCACACACACACACACCAATCATAGAAACTGTTCACAATTCCTGTCACAAATCAATCATTTTCAATTCTGAATTAGAGTATGAGGTATGGAGTACTTCATATTTCATGCTGGGCGTATAGGGTTGTTCTGTTTGTTATTCCATCAAATATTTACTCTGTTGGAATAAAATTCAATTTCCCAAAAATCATACAGACACACATACACACAGAAAATTTGAAATTATCAAAAAAAAAAAATCATAAAATGAAAATTCACACAATTCTCTGTTCCAATTGCCATAGAAAAAAAATTATAATTGACAATGAAAACATTTGTGTCTGGGTGTGTCCAATTTCGGTATGCCAGAGCTATGCCATAAATTTTGCGAGGGTCAAATGGATGCAAATGTTAATCATCACCGACCCAAAGCTTAGAAAAATATCAGTGGTCGGTCAATGAACGTTTGAAAATTTTGAAATAATTCTAGTATCGAAGTTCAACAAATTTTCAGAACCTCACACACACACACACATTCATAAGTTGTCATATATATGTCTGTGAGCATACAAAACGTTCTGATTTTAAATTATAAGTTTCTGATAAAAATTGTATTAACAAAGGATGTGATACACGTGCACAGTGGGTTATCCCATAAATATATTTTAAAAAGTGAAAAAATATTTTGAAAAAATCCACGCCTAATTTAAGGTTATGAAAAAACATTTTTAAAAATCCATCAAAAATATCCTGAAACCAGTCAGGACGGGGCCGACTATATGATACCCTTCACCACTTTGGGTATATTCAACAGATGAATCCTAACAGACATTGCATATTTAAAGGACCAGTAAAATGAAATTGGATCCATAAACATGTCATTCTGCAACCGATACTAAATTTTTTATTTGGTCAGATATAGAAACTATATCTAAATCTGAACCGATTTTCAGGAAACTTAACACACATCATTCTAGGCCTAATTCAGTACGCTGTGCCAAATTTCGTGCAAATCGAAAGATATTTCGGGACTTTGGTGCATCATTTACCTTAAATCGGACGAAAATATATATGGGAGCTATATCAAAATCTGAACCGATTTTTAGGAAACTCAGCACACATGATTCTATAACTAATTCATTACGCTGTGCCCAATTTCGTGCAAATCGCAAAATATATAGGGACTTTGGTATACCACTTACCTTAAATCGGACGGAAATATATATGGGAGCTATATCTAAATCTGAACCGATTTTCACGAAACTTAACACACATCATTCTAGACCTAATTTAGTACGCTATGCTAAATTTCGTGCAAATCGAAAGATATATAGGGACTTTGGTGCACCAAAATGGGACGTAAAATATATATGGGAGCTATATCTAAATCTGAACAGATTTTCACGAAACTTGGCAGACATGACTCCAGACCCAATTCATTACGCTGTGCCAAATTTCGTGCAAATCGAAAGATATTTAAGGACTTTGGGGCATCATTTACATGAAATCGGACGAAACTGTATATGGGAGCTATATCTAAATCTGGACCGATTTTCTCGAAACTGGGCAGAGATCATTCCAGGGTCAATTCAGTACGCCATACCAAATTTCGTGCAAATCGAAAGATATATACGGACTTTGGGGCATCATTTACATGAAATCGGGCGAAACTGTATATGCGAGCTATATCCAAATCTGAACCGATTTTCAGGAATCTTAACACACATCATTCTATACCTAATTCAGTACGCTGTGCCAAATTTCGTGCAAATCGAAACACATATAGGGACTTTGGTGCACCATTTACCTTAAATCGGACGAAAATATATATGGGAGCTATATCTAAATCTGGACCGATTTTCAGGAAACTTAACACACATCATTCTATACCTAATTCAGTACGCTGTGTCAAATTTCGTGCAAATCGAAAGATATATAGGGACTTTGGTGCACCATTTACCTAAAATCACGAAACTTCGCACACATCATGTTAGGCTTAATTCAGTACGCTGTGCCAAATTTTATGCAAATCGCAAAATATATAGGGACTTTGGTGCACAATTTACATTAAATCGGACGAAAAAATATATATGAAAGCTATATATGAATCTGGACCGATTTTTTGGAAACTTAGCACACATTATTCTAGACTCAATTTAGTACGATATGCCAAATTTCGTGCAAATCGCAAGATATTTAGGGCCTTTGGTGCACCATTTACTTTAAATCGGACGAAGATATATATAGGAGATATATCTTAATATAAACTGATTTTCAGGAAACATAGCACACATTATTCTAGACTCTATTCAGTACGATATGCCAAATTTCATGCAAATCGAAATACATATAGGGATTTTGGTGCATCATTTACATTAAATCGGACGAAAATATATATGGTAGATATATATAAATCTGGACCGATTTTCATGAAACTGAACACACATCATTCTAGACCTAATTCATTACACTGTGCCAAATTTCGTGCAAATCGAAATATATATAGAGACTTTGGTGCTCCATTTACATAAAATCGGACGAAAATATGTATGGGTGTTATATCTAAATCTTAACCGTATAGGAGCTGTATCAAAATCCGAACCGATTTTCACGAAATTTAACACACATCATTCTAGGCCTAATTCATTTCGCTGTGCCAAATTTCGTGCAAGTCGAAAAATTTATAGGGACTTTGGTGCACAATTTACATTAAATCGGACGAATATATATGGGAGCTATATCTATATCTGAATCGATTTTTCTCAATTTCAATAGGGTTCGTCCTTGGGCCAAATAAGTGAGCTATGCCAAATACAAATCGGATCATAAATGGGATCTGTACTTTGTTGACAAAAATACATGGACGGACAGACGGACATGCGTAAATCGACTTAGAAAGTTATTCTATGCATAATCTCCAAAAGGAACCACGTGTCTATCTCGTTTCCTTTTGCCTGTTACAAACATATGCACAAAGACATAATACCCTGTACCACAGTGTGGTGAAGGGTATAAAGAATCCACGCCTATGTTGAGGTCATCACAAAATATTTTCGTATATTTTGTCTCCAAATTTTATTTTAAATCCACTGTCGATAGCAACAAATATTGAGACTGTTTCGTTTGTGTCAATGTGTGAGTCTAGCTCGACATAATTTCAAATATTGCTTAACACCCATTGAACACCGGATATGTGACAGTGCAGTGGTGTTTGGCACAGATAAAAGTCCTTTATACACATGTTGCACAAATTATTCATATACCTAGCTCTAAGTATTTGTGTGGGCGGTAATGTCACTACAGGGTCGTTAACAGAGGATATCCAAAAAATATTCTTAAAAATTTTCCTCTTATTGGCCCCGTGCTCAGGCCCTTTTGACTACCGAATACGCCACCCATGAAACATATGCCTAAAATTGCTACAAATTGTATACACACATCCATGGCCACCTATCATGTTGTATCTGTATGTTTACTAATGAGTGGAGATATTATATTTTGTGTGGCTGTGTGTTAGTGTGGGAGTTTTTGTTTTTGGTCGACCGGTCAATAGGCCAAAAAGAAAACATTGATTTCCAACTGAATCAATATCTCTCCGGTGACTGTGTGAATGGCCATTGTGGATATGGATGGCTTAGACCAATGATAATAACCATATGATCCTATACTATCATGGCATAACATCATATCACACACACACAAACAAATAAACACTGACAGGCAGTCATACAAACAAACATATATACTCATTATAAAGTGGGAGGTGTGTGAAATTTGGAGATGTGGTCATAAAGGAAAGGGTGTTACGAAAAAAAATATTTTTTCAAGCTCCTATACAAGGCGTGGATTTTTTAAAAATATTTTTTCAAGGATCCATTCAAGGGTCTATAAAAGGCGTGGATTTTTAAAAATATTTTTTCAAGGGTCTATAAAAGGCGTCGATTTTTAAAAATATTTTTTCAAGGATCCATTCAAGGGTCTATAAAAGGCGTGGGTTTTTAAAAATATTTTTTCAAGGGTTTATACAAGGCGTGGATTTTTAAAATAATTTTTGCAAGGGTCTATACAAGGTGCGGATATTTAAAATAATTTTTTCAAGGGTCTATACAAGGCGTGGATTTTTAAAATAATTTTTTCAAGGGTCTATACAAGGCGTGGATTTTTAAAATAATTTTTTCAAGGGTCTATACAAGGCGTGGATTTTTAAAATAATTTTTTCAAGGGTCTATACAAGGCGTGGATTTTTAAAATAATTTTTTCAAGGGTCTATACAAGGCGTGGATTTTTAAAATAATTTTTTCAAGGGTCTATACAAGGCGTGGATTTTTAAAATAATTTTTTTCAAGGATCCATTCAAGGGTCCATAAAGGGCGTGGATTTTTAAAAATATTTTTTCAAGGATCCATTCAAGGGTCCATAAAAGGCGTGGATTTTTAAAAATATTTTTTTCAAGGGTCTATACAAGACGTGGATTTTTTATACCCTTCACCACACTGTGACACAGGGTATTATGTCTTTGTGCATATATTTGTTGGTTGGCGTATGGGATGACAGATACCAAGCAACGGTCCTAATTGGCTTTAACATGGCGAAGTCCAGGATTATCTTGGTCCCTCTTTCATCTGAATTGTAGACACTGACCTCCCCGCAGTGTCACTTGGGGTAGCTATTTTCATCACCCCTTGAAATAGTGAGCTGATATGTACAGCCAGTTTACCCATAAGAACTATAAAAAAATGGGTTGAGGCGTCGGATAAGTTGCCCACACTCGGAACCTACTATGCAAAAAGCAACGAAAAAGAAAACCAAACCCCCATCTAATGTTGGCGACCTCCGCAAACGCACGTTGTACAGAACAGGCGCAATTCTCGCTTTGGCGGATGTACTCAAGAAATACAAAGCAAATATTATTGCCGTTGAGAAAATGCGATGAAAAGGGACAAGCGTAAGTAAATCAGACGATTACGCGCTGTATTATAGTTGTCATGAAACGAGACATGAATTTGGCTTCGGATTTATGGTTAACAGGAGAATAAAAGAGGTCGCATCCAGATTCACTCCAGTAGTTCAGCGAATTGCTATAATCCACATAAAAGCGAAGTTCTTCTACATCAGTCTCATTTGCGCCCATGCTCCGACCGATGGCAAAGATGAACAGACCAACGACATTTTTACGAGCGCCTAGAAACAACGTATGATCGCTGCTCTTCCAATGACATTAAAATTCTGCTAGGAGATTTTAATGCAAAAATCGGAAGGGGAAATATCTTTGGCCCCACTGACGGAAAATTCAGCCTTCATGAAGAAACATCCGACAACGGCATGAGGTTGATTGATTTCGCTGCAGCAAAAAACATGGTGCTGTTAACACTAGATTTAAGCATCTCGATATACACAAGACCACCTGGATTTCTCCCGATTGAACAACGAAAAATCAAATTGACCATGTTGTGATAGGACGGAAGGCATTCATCCAGTATATTAGACGTTCCATCGATCCGAGGAGCGAATATCGATTCGGACTACTACCTTGTAGCAGCCAAGGTTCGCACTCGTTTTAATGTTGCAGCAAAAGTGCGATCTAATAAAACTCGATGTCGAAAAGCTGCAAACACAGCAGATAGCAGAGGCCTACTCCGCTCAACTTACCCACCTGCTTAACGAAAGCACTCCTTATGCCGATAATAGTATAGAAGCACAATGGCAAATAATTGCCCCCTCCCTACAAACAGCAGCAAAGGCAACACTTGGGTACCAAAAACCACCGCCAAGAAACCCATAGTACTATCAGGAGTGTCGTAATGCTACTGACGTGAAAAACGCAGCGTATAGGGCAAAACTGCAGACAGTAGCAACACGTAATAATCTGGAGAAAAGGAGATAGGAGAAACGTATTTTCAGAAACTAAAGAAGAAAGAACAAGAAAATCGTGAGCGTGAGCAAATCGAGATGTATAGGAGTCAGAATGAAGTCCGGAAATTTTACCAACGAGTAAAACACCAAACCGAAGGTTTTGGTGCAGGCACATCCTCCTGTAGAGATGATGAAGAAAACCAGAATAGCAATCAGTTACTCGGCTACGCCGATGACATGGATATAATGGGTCGTATATTGCAAGAGGTTACACCCACCTTTGAACAAATTAAGAAGGAGTCTGCCAAAGTGGGTCTGGCTGTAAACGGCGAGAAGACCAAGCTGATGGCATCAACGCGCAAGACGTCCACTAGACTCGGACCAACTGTGGAACATGAGAACTACAGCTTCGAGATAGTCAAAGATTTTATATACCTTGGTACCGCCATAAATAAAACGAATGTCATCAATTTTGAAATTCGTAGAGGGATTGTGATGACCAACAGGTGCTACTATGGTCTATGTAAGCAGTTTAGAAACAGGGCCACCTCCTGCCAGACCAAACTCACACTCTACAAGACGCTAATACCACCCGTGATATTGTAAGGATCTGAAGCATGGGTACTTACGCAAGCAGATGATGCAGTTCTTGGAGTGTTTGAGAGAAAAATTCTCCGAAAGATCTATGGGTCGATCTGCGTTGACGGTGAATATCGGCGTTGAATGAACCGCAAGCCTTACAATTTATACGCGGACATGGACATAGTCAGTCAGTCGTATTGAGCTGCAGCGACTACGGTGGCTAGGCCTTATTGTGCGAATGAAGGAGTATGCCCCAGCTCAGAAGGCATATAAAAGCGAGCCTACTGATGGCTCCCGTAGAAGGGGAAGGCCACGAATCAGATGGAAAGGCCAAGTAGAAAACAACATCTTGAAACGTGGTCTTTCAAATTGGAGGAGATGCGCACATGACCGACGCGCTTGGAAATCTTTTTTAAGCTCGGCTTATGGAATAACCGTTCTGTAACAATCCAGCTATGTAAGTAAGAATGTATACAAGGCGTGGATTTGTTAAAAATATTTTTTTCAAGGCTCTATGCAAGGAGTGGATTTTTTAAAAATATTTTTTCAAGCCTCTATACAAGGCGTAGATATTTTAAAAATATTTTTTCAAGCCTCTATACAAGGCGTAGATTTTTTAAAAATATTTTTTCAAGGCTCTATGCAAGGCGTGGATTTTTTAAAAATATCTTTTCAAGCCTCTATACAAGGCGTAGATTTTTTAAATAATTTTTTCAAGGCTCTATACAAGGCGTGGATTTTTAAAAAATATTTTTTCAAGGCTCTATACAAGGCGTGGATTTTTTAAAAATATTTTTTCAAGGCTCTATACAGGGCGTGGATTTTTAACAAAATATTTTTTCAAGGCTTTATACAAGGGTTGGATTTTTTAAAATATTTTTTCAAGGCTCTATACAAGGCGTGGATTTTTAAAAAATATTTTTTCAAGGCTCTATACAAGGCGTGGATTTTTTAAAAATATCTTTTCAAGCCTCTATACAAGGCGTAGATTTTTTAAATAATTTTTTCAAGGCTCTATACAAGGCGTGGATTTTTTTACAATATTTTTTCAAGGCTCTATACAAGGCGTGGATTTTTTTACAATATTTTTTCAAGGCTCTATACAAGGCGTGAATTTTTTAAAAATATTTTTTCAAGGCTCTATACAAGGCGTGGATTTTTAAAAATTATTTTTTCAAGGCTCTATACAAGGCGTGGATTTTTTTTAAATAATTTTTAAGGCTCTATACAAGGCGTGGATTTTTTTAAAAATATTTTTTTCAAGGCTCTATACAAGGCGTGGATTTTTTAAAAATATTTTTTCAAGGCTCTATACAAGGCGTGGATTTTTTAAAAATATTTTTTCTTCACCACACTGTGGTACAGGGTATTATGTCTTTGTGCATATGTTTGTAACAGGCAAAAGGAATCGAAATAGACCCATGGTTCCTTTTGAGAATATGCATAGAATCACTTTCTGAGTCGATTTATGCATGTCCGTCCGTCCGTCCGTCTGTCCATGTTAAATTGTAAACAAAGTAGAGGTCGCATTTATTATTCGAATTGGATGAAATTATAGATATAGCTCCCATATATCTGATTTAATGTAAATGGTCCACCAAAGTCCCTATGTATCTTTCGATTTGCACGAAATTTGGCACAGCGTAATGAATTAGGTATAGAATGATGTGTGTCAAGTTTCCTGAAAATCGGTTGGGATTTAGATATAGGTCCCAAATATATTTTTCTCCGGTTTAAGGTAAATGGTGCACCAAACTACGTATATATCTTTCGATTGGCACGAAATAAAGTACTGATTTAAATATTGAGTGATGTGTGTTAAGTTTCGTGAAAATCGATTCAGATTTCGATATAGCTCCCATATATATTTTCATCCGATTTAATGTAAATGGTCCACCAAAGCCCCTATATATCTTTCGATTTGCACGAAATTTGGTATAACGTACTGAAATGAGCCTATAGTAATGTTTACCAAGTTTCGTGAAAATCGGTTCTGATTTAGATATAGCTCCCATATATATTTTCGTCCGATTTAATGTAAATAGTATGCCATATATATATATATATATACACATATGCATGGGGTACTCAATTAAATCTAGAGTGATGTGTGCTAAGTCTCGTGATATCGGTTCTGATTTAGATATAGCTCCCATATATATTCGTCCGATTTAATGTAAATGGTCCACCAAAGTCCCTATATATCTTTCGATTTGCACGACATTTGGCACAGGGTAATGAATTAGATCTAGAATGATGTGTGGTAAGTTTCGAGAAAATCGATTCAGATTTAGATATAGCTCTCATATATATTTTCGTAAATGGCGTGCCAAAGTCCCTATATATCTTCCGATTTGCACGAAATTTGGCATGACGTACTGA